>NC_049217.1:23632132-23932132 GCF_013347855.1 Anguilla anguilla
TGCTAATCCATATTATAAACTTGGTCTCACACCTTTGCGTCAATAGACTGACATCTGCCCTGGTGATGCAACTTTGATGAGACCAGGTTGCATCACCATTTTTTTGTATTTTTTACTCTATGAGCAGCACCAATGTCCACCACTTGAAATACATTCCAACTAGAAGAATGTGGGTGTCATTTTGGCATGGGAATTATGGGTATTAGCCTGTAAACCAGAAATCCTAATGTAGCACTGTTGAATAGTTCAGATTCTTGGCTTGAATTGCTTCAAGTAGACATCCAGAAATCGATTGTGTGTAAACTGTCAGTTACACAGGATAAGTGTGTCTACTGGAAAAAAAAAGGAAATCATAATATTTATTAAAATAATAATCGTCATCATCATAAATTCAAAACCACAACTCCAGAAGTCTCCAGACTTCGCCCGACAGAGCAGATTCTGTTGCATGTGTGTCGAGACAGGAATATTAAAGAGCACTGCTACTGTAATAAGGGTCATTCACTGTCACTGAAACCCTGAGAAAACAGATTAGGGGCATGATTAATGCAGGAGAATAACTGCTCTCACACTTAAAGTAAAGATGGGGCCCACTGGAATGATGTGGCCATGACAACCACCACCCCCAGAGGTGACATTAACCTGCGCAACGTTAACAACACTGGTCCCTGCGGCAACTGTCAATCATCTTCTGCTGCCGATATAATCTCCCTCTGTTGCTGTGTCAAATGGGGCCTCCAATCGGAGTGAGGGAGGAGAGAGACCAAGTTCTTTTAAGGCACTATGTCTAAAATAGTGCCAAGACTACCGGACACCCCACACAAAAATCAAGCCAGAAGTGGTGGTTACATATATTACTGCTATTCATTTATGATCTCTGCATTCATATCAGCCAGATTTGCCAGGCCAAAAATACATATCACAGCATCAAAAATAATAAAATGGAGGAACATGGTATGGTATGAAACCAGCAACTGACATTGCAGTGACAATCTGAAAAGCAGTGCTAAATTCTGTCCATAATAATGCTAACAGCTTCAGCATACATACAGTAGTATCTGGCAATTACCCTTAAAAGCAAGGTACCAACAACATAGCACTGTGCAACTGCACACTTATGTTCTGTACATATGTGATTACATTGTAATTGCAGTGGAACTAATATTTATCTTTCTGTTTATCAACATTTTCTTTGAGTAACCTATGTGCAGCACAAGTTAAATTCTTATGTAATTACGCAGGCCATCTGAATAAGCTCAGCTTATAAACAATAACCACAATCAAAACCCCCAAGTGCCTTCTAAACCTTTTGTGCAGGGACTTAAATGTGTATTTAAAGAGCAGTTAAGAGAACTTCCACATGTAATTACTGTGTGTTCACAGTGTGTTTTAAACCCACAATATATAAAGTGTTACCAAAGAGACTGAAACAAAGTTGTTTTGGACTGACTGGAACATCTTGTATATGGATCATAATAAGCATGTGAATATATTTTTGTCATGCAATTTATGAATTATTTATTTATTCATTTTTGTAAGATGACACCGCACGTAGCCATTTCACTATGAATCAGCAAGTGGCCTAATTCAAGATTGACTGCAATAACAACACACCCATTTACGTTTTTCATAATGTAACTGGCCACATTTGATCTAAAAAAAGGCATGAACACACACAAACGCACACACAATAACCCTTATTGTTGCAGGGTTTTACATCATCCGCCTATTCTAGGTTCCCTAGCTGTCTAAATTAGTCGTGAGCACAATATTTCCAGGGGCTTAAATGGGAAAACATCCCTGGTGAATTCCACAAACAGCCATTTGCATTTGTTTACCTTATAAACACTGCAGTGATTATTTGCCAGAATTAAAATGGTGCACCTCACCCACCACCAATGTCCAGCACCCACCTGGTGATGCACGGCAGCCATTTTGTGCCAGAACGCACACAACACATTAGCTAAGGTGGAGAGGCAGAGAGCATTTTTTCGCCAATTAAATCAGGGGATTAGGTGGCAAGTTCAAGAGAGCCAGGTTGGAAATTTAACCAGGACACCGGGGAACCCCCTACTCTTTGCAGCAAGTGTCAAGAGGTCTCTAATGACCACAGTGAGTCAGGAAATCCAAAAGATGGCATCTCCAACAGCATAGTGTCCCCCTCACTGCACTGGGGCATTGTGGTTTCTTCAACCTGAGGGAAGATTGCCCCCTGTTGGCCCACCAACACCACTTCCAGCAGCGACTTAGTTTGCCCAGGTGGTCTGTTTCAAATACTAGCCAAGCCCACACTTGCTTAGCTTCAGCCATTTGGCAGGAGCAGCCTGCATGGTGGTATGGCTGCTGGAGATGCTTTTCCTGGTTGAAAATAACTGCAATGTAATTCTGAAGCCACGGGGCCGCTTGGGTTTGAAACTGAGACGGTTTGGCACGTATAGCGTTTTGAGAGTGCATATTTTATTAAATGTTGCATCCCATATCCGAGTAACTGCGTATAATACATTACTTGTATTGTAGGAATACCACTAAATATCAGTTACTTCTGATGAAGACAAGATAACCGCCACCCTAAAAGTCGCACTGATGATGCGCTTCCCTCCATCAATAGTGATTACATTCAGAGGGAAGCGCTAATTTTTAACATCGTATTAAAGCAAACAAACGTTATATTCTGGCAAGTTAGCGATATACATGCTATTATTTGATTACACTCTAGCATTTCTGACATTATGCATGCAAAGTAAACAGTCAAAATATGTTTTCTGCCAAGAGGGTTGACCTCCCTACTATAGATCACGTGTACTGCCGAATAGCTAGCACTATCCTGCGACGCAGTGCAACAAACAGCGTGTATGGTAAGTCTCGCTTTCTGGTTTGCAAACTTATAACAGCCCGAACATCATTCCGTTTTTATATAGGCTACGGTTGGAAACGAAATATCACATACATATAATTGGAGCACAGCGGATTCAGTATATTGTTCCGGCGATTCAAATGTGCGTGCACTTTTACAAAAGTAACACGAAACAAGCTACGGTAAAACAATCGGACATGGATAAACAGAAACCGTTCGTGCAACACACTACGTTACTTCACAAAAATAGACCTGGGACTAGTTGCCCTTGGAGGTTGCAGGGCTGAAATACGGAATTACTGTGCAAACCAAAGACCAAACAAAGGCACGCTTCCTAAAATGGCGCCTAAAAATGAACTGAAATCGGGGTATAAGGCTTAAACATGCCCAGTGAGATCACATTTCCAAAGACCGTGACTCCTTGTTCGGTAGTTAGAGCACTAGAAACTGATGTAACCTGTACAGCAATCTAGTGGAGCCACACGTTGCTGTACAGTAGATCTCTGCTTACTGGTTATTTGGAGCATAAAGCCTTTTTTATAACATCCCTGGGATGTGTATATTGGGACCATTGAGACTTTCAGGGGAAAGGAAAACCATTAAAAGCCAGGCCAAAGTTTTTTTTTTTTGTTTTTTTTTAAAAAACCAATTGGGGTAATGCACTCCGCCCACCCAGTCGGGTCTCAGCCGTCACTGATTTGCTTGAAGTATGCCTGGCTAATATATGGCTGAATAATAAATTGCTGCATTTCTCTGTGGCTGCTGCACAAAATTAGGATTAAATCAGTTTTTTGGTAGTTTAATACTATGCATGACGTAGGCTATGTGTCTACTGACTAATGTTCACATTATTTTGCTATTATTTATGCATCATTTCCGAGCAGCCCTCTATTTGTTTAACAGATTTCTTCTGTATTGTAGGGTTTTATTTTTCATTAAATGTATATTATCCTGCCAAGTTGGAAAATTCTGGATAGTCGATCTCTTCTTTTTTAAAAATGTATTAATTTGTTTCATATATTAGCGTAAAGTCTGCTTGCAGTTTTACTGTACAGTAATATTGTCTTTAACAGGCTGAAACTGTATTTGTTCAAAGCTTTCATTTATTTATTTATTTATTTATTTATCATTTCTGGTAGAAATGCAGTGTTATGTGTAACATATTGGAGGTGGCAGCTCTGTCAAAATCTCTGCTTGCCTTGGTAGAGGAGCTCAGGGAAGGGCCACTGTGTCGATTGGGGTGTGTCAGGTACTGTCAGAATGCCACCTTCTGTGACTTTTTATGCATCAAAGCAAACAGAGGAGTTCCACGGGAACATTCAGGAAAGGTGGACTTCATACTGAGAGATGAAGTTAGATTCTTCCCTATAATAACAATATTATTTTTTTTATAAATCAGCATGGTTCACGATGAAAAGTTATGTTATCAAAAAGTTACAAAAAAAAAAAAAAGATTTTACGGAATATTGGCATGGCAAATGATTTTCATAATTCATAAAACATTTACTGGAAATGACTGCTACCGTAGTAAAAATTGTATGTTTTGTGATGTTTCAATGTCTGCAACTAGATCCTTCAATGACAGGTAAACTGTGCTAACGTAAATATAAGCATGTCCTTTTCTTTTTTAAATGAACAGTTTTGATATCATTCATCAAGTCACAAAGGCCTAAATGCAGTCAGTGTTTGTTCTTAGATTTCAGTCGACCTTATTCATGTTAGCCTTTGAAAGTCATAAACAAAGGCTGAGTATTTGACATGGAGAGAGAGAGAAAGTCAGTGCAAGCATATAACAAGCAGTACTTCTTGTAACCATGAAATCAGTTTTACTGTAAGGCCTGTACTATTATTGGTAGCTATATGTTTCTAGAGAATGTTCATTTTCATGTCATTCTGATATTTAGTATGCGTTGCCTCCAACTGCTTGCTCAGTGTAATTTTGAATATTAGTAAAATAATTATTATGAAAGAATATATCGATATTATGCATTCTATTCTACTGTAGCAAACTGAATTAAAGTACTTGTGTTATTCAAATTAATGTCACTGCTGTACATACTGAATTTGATTTAATGTTATTACTAATATATGCAATAGAATGGGCCTCTTGAATTCTCTGAATGAGAAATACATTTTGAAGGGGCATTGACACTTTCTTGGTGTATGTTTGTGTGAGAAGAACATTTATTCCAGCTGGGGTGCATCTTTATTTCACTGACAAATTGATAATGAATATTAATTTATAAATAATCTATAATGAATCTTGCATTACACGTGGTAATAGTTTTTAATCAAATGTGAAATGCAGCATTCCTGATGTGGCTTTTTATCATTTTATTCACTTTCTTTATGGTCTTCATAAATTAAAAAATTTGAAATGAACTGCAATCCTGTTTGGATGCCCGACTGTTGAAGTTGATATCAATGTAAACTGCCCCATGTAATTTATTTGAGTGCCAAAAGTGAGTGTATGTATATAAAGTGTTTCTTTGGTCACTTTAACAAAATTAACTTGAAACTCATAGAAGATCATTTGTTACGAGTTAGCTTTACAATATATAAATTGTATATGTGAAACAAACCTGATTTCATGAAACAAGGTGTGCTTTACTGCAGACCGCAAGCAGCCCCCAAAAAGTGCCTAAAAATAACGAAAAACCATAGAATAATATTTTCACGGTGCACTGTATATGCACATAAGCGTGACGGCCGGGCAGAAAGGAAAGCACACAGAGGCCGATTTCAGCTTTCTCTAACCCTCAGCCCATTTGCCGGGAAAATATTGTATTAAGCTGCGAGAAGATGTGGGACAGGGAGAGAGGGGGAAAAAGAGTGAGTGAGAGCGAGCGAGCGAGCGAGGGAGGGAAGCAATTGAGAGCAAAAAAAAAAAAAACTGGAAAGTGCACATATTTATAACGCTAATTCGAGGGCCAGGAAATTTGTTATTTTTAAATGGGTGAAATGGCTCAATTGTTGCCGTTGGGGCAGTATCTCGGGTGGCAGTCGGTGCTGGGGTGTGTAAGCTGAGTGTGTATGAGGCTCGCTTACCCCCTTGCAACCCCCCCCCCCCCCCCCCCCCCCCCACAGTCTGTATGTTTATTTGGACAGTTGCACCTTTTTGGGATGTAGGCAGGCGAGGGATGGATTTGGGGCGGGGTGTGGGTGCGGGTGCTGGTGTTGGTGCCGGTGCCGGTGCTGGTGCCTGGGCCGGGTTCTTCTGAATGTTCGGCGGCCACAAAGGGGCTTCTGAGAGAACCCCCGACCGGGCAGAACTGCCCCAGTCCATGACAAATAACCCCGACCCCTCCGCCTCGCAGAGGAAATACTTTAACCTCATTACTTCCAATTTGTTTTGGCTGTAGCCTGGAAAAGTACTTTTTTAGGCGCCCTGAATTGAAACCCCTTAAAATAAGAAGAAATGAGGGTGATTAAAAACAGGAAAACCAGTAGAGCAGCCTCCTAATATCAAAATATTACTAAAAAAAAAGTAAATTATCTGTTACTACAGCTAGAAAGCCCTGATGTAGACAGTGCTGTCAAGCTAAGCGCTTGATTGGTTCCCTTTTGAGGGATCTGGGCCTATCACGTGACAAACTAATCGCTTCTCTTCTTCAAGAATTTGACTGGTTGCAGGAACTCCATCCCTTCTGTGACCATAGTAGTTGTATTTATTTTTTGGGCAACGATGGATGCTGAATACAGATTTAAAAGCTGAAATATGTACATATATGCCCGAATGACCTGAAACTCTTGCTTTGTTCAAATACCACCAGCGATATTGTGAGAGACTGAGAATAAACTTTATTCTGAAACCTTTTTGATTTTTTTTTTTTTTTTTTCCAATAAATTTTTAAAGTCCTGCACTCACTTGTCACAGCTGTGTTGATTCAACCCCTGGTCAAGATAAGGTTGTGACCCGGACAAAGACCCACCAGTGTCCACGCCCACATCCACTCCTAGTGATTACCAACTTCAGAACGTTTTGATTATTTACACCTCATAGCAAGGTCATCCAGTGATTCCAAACCCCCTCCCACCCACCCCTTCGGACCAATAACCACAGAGGTCAGAGTTCAGTGTTGTAGTCCAGCCTCTGAAAGTCCTGTTTATTTTAAGTCTGAACCCAGCAGTGGAGGGTGGCACGCGGGACAGGACGGGTGGTTTGAAGACTCGAGGGCCATACTCTGATGATGCAGGAGGGGAGAGACAGAAGCAGGCGTGAGTGAGCGCGAGTGTGCTGCACAGGAGAACTCCCAGAGCACCTGCTGTGATACATAACCCCCGCTGGGCTCCTGAGCAGAGAGATGCCCCACCCCGCCCTGCCCAGTTAAATAAATTGATCACCGTGCATGGAAAACCTAAACATATGACCGAGACTGTCAAAAATGAAATTGGAGAAAAGGTGTTTGGGGGGGTTGGCTTGCTTAAGAGAAACAGGGCTCAGTGTCTGTCACCTTGTTTATTTTCTTGGGATTTATGTATTGCGCCATACTTAAAATAACCGTGTTTTCACTCCTTTCCAGCGGATTCTTCGCATTCCTCCGTCCGGAGAGTGGTTCCTTAAACAAATCTCGCCCTCCCCTGCGGCCACATCCCTTTTATCACTGATAACGTCGGCACGGGAACGGGAGGAGACGAGCGCTCTCTGCTGAACGTGAGGTCGTAAATACGTCCGCTGCCGTGGAAACAGCACCTCCCCGTGTCCCCAGAGCTTAGACCGTCACCTGCACAGGCGCAGGCTAATTTATAAGCCTTAATTATCAAGGTGTTAGAAAAACAAAAACAGATCCGCTCTATAAATTAACAAGGGGGAGGCCTGACCTTTTGACACTTCTTTCATGTCTCTCTCTTTCTCTTTCTTTCTGTCTCTCTCTCTCTCGCCTCCCCTCCCCCTCTTTTCCAGATTCATGTCCACAATTTATTCTTTATATAGTTCCAACATATCAGTAATATACCTCATACAGTTAACCATAGATGAAATCGCACAGTGTATGTCAAACCTGAGTCTCTGTCTTTGGGGTGCCTGTGGTCTAAATAAGGAATAAAATTCTAAATGGTCTAAATGGAGTGAAGTAGCTGTAGAGTATGAATGTGTGCATATATTTCGATAAAATAATTATAAATTTCAATGAATAAGGGTAATGAAAATTTTGAATAAATAAAATTCATACTTTTTAACAACAATCTGCCTGCCAGGCTGACCACTAGTTTTTTTTTAATCATCTGAACCGATCAGGCAATCAGTCTTCTCCAGTATAACTAATACCCTAAATACACTTTCTAAACACTGAAGTGTTTCCCATGGACAAACCTCTCACTCAGGAAAGCTCACGAGAAATGTATCTGCGCTCTGGTTTGTGTCATTAAGCGATTGGAGACTCTTCTGTGGGAAGAAAATACTGTTGTCTTGGAGACTCCTCAGCCGCGCATGCTGTCCCTGGGTCCCAGTGTTAGCTTTGCCCTGAGATAGCCGGTCTGTGAAAACAGCCCTGTATTTAAACTAATAACATAGCCTCGGGTCGCTCCGGAGTGGCGTAAACGAGGGAACGAACTCCCCTACCGAAAGAATAACTGTGAGGAGAACTTTGCCGCTTCTCGAAGGTGTACGCACTCTTGAGTTTCCTCCTTCCTGCCCCGGCAAATTAAATGAGAGTCCCATCGTTCCCAGAGGTACTCACCGAAAAGATATGTTATGGGTCTCTGAGGTGACCTGTCCTATTAGGCACAGTTCCAGACATGGCAGTGCCGACTGTGGAGGTCAGACGGTTGCCGCAGCCAATCAGAATGGTTCACTGTCTCACAGCCCACCCCATAGGCCTCTGCTCATCATTACCCATACGAGTCACTGCGACCAAATGTGTCCATTGGATGACAGATTTTCCTCATTTTTGTCGACCATAACAGTCCGATGATGTTTTTAGAAAGCTCCTTTCACCTGTATGAAGTATGTTTAAGTTTTCAAGGACCTTTCACATTGTTGTTTCGGGTGACCATCGATATTTGGTTGTTTGCGAGGGGCGTGGCACAGCTCAGGGGTGAAAGATAAAGGGGTCATTACTCAGGGGTCCTGGCAGGTTCAATGGCCCCCATCTCCCTGTTTCCATGGGAACCACATTGTAGACTGCCCCTGAAGTTGTGGTGGTGATCTTATTGGCTGAACTTGGCTGGGCGGGACTGGGGGGACGGGGGGGGGGTGGGGGTAGCAGGGTACCGCTGGGTCCTATCTCACAGGACGCCCTGACGCTTTTGGGGCTTTCGGTCAGTACCTCCATCTATCTCCCCACAGGCTTCGGTGAGCTACAGGAGGCCTCCAGGCACTCCCTGTTTTCGTAAAAACGCAAATGACCCCTTTACAGTGGTTTCCCCAGGCAACTCATTCAGTTTGGGAGTGGAGGGGGGGCGGGCACGGGTGTACAGCAGGAAGACAAAAATGCAAGTGACCCATGGACACGACCGCGGCCCCCCCAGAGGCTGTGGTTATGGTAGTTATGGGACACTAGCATCGTTCTCACACGTCACTCCCTCAGTTTGCGTGTTGATTTACGGCTGTGTCTGCTTCGAGTCTGCAGCCCCCACCCCTGTCCTCCCCTATAGGCACCGTGTGATGGAAGGAAGAGGACCTTCAGTTAAGCTTATTTTTTGGCCGCATTGTAGTTCAATCCATTTACGAAACCACGTTTTTTTTTTTTTTTGTAGATTCTTAACACTTCCAATTGTGCCAAACTCTTTGGAATGCTCTATCACCTGGATATCAGTTTATCAGCAGGTGCAGCAATGCACATATGGTGGAGGTCTTTCACAGCTTGCTGAATTGTAAAGGCTTTGTTTTTGTGTTAAAATAAGGTATTCAATGTGTAAACTGTGGTTGAACTTTAGGCCAGAGAGGGTTTCTATTCATTCTGAATGTCTTGGACTTCTTTTCCCCATTTCTCACCAACTTAAAATAAATACTAATAATAATTGGCTGGGAGCGAGACAAATGAGTTTTGAATATTTTTATTAATGAGTGTGTGAGAGGCCTTCCTCAGCGGTATCCTTTAAAGTGCATGAGCAACACCATGTAATTTGTAGAGTCCAGCAGTGGCCTGGATTTCTCTCCTGTCTCAGCAGACCTGGACATTAATCTTTTAGCGATTGAGCAGGGGGGCCAGAGAGAGGAGGCCAGAGAGCCAGAGGGTGGACGTAGCATGGTCAGTCTGTGCATTTGGCTCACCAGTGAAGTGCGCTGTGGTGACCTGTTTTCCCTGTGGTCGGAGAGTGACGCAGAAATAAAGCAGGGAGCTGACTTGTACACTATCTAGTGTTTCCAAATTTAAAATTTATTCACCCCCCCTGATGTCTCTTTGGTTACACGCTTCGTGGTAAACGTGCTGCCGTATTTGTCCACGTCTCTGAAGGTTTGTCCTGTGCTGCCCTTTTTGTTTTATTTAAAAGTTTGTTTGTTTTATTTTGTGCAAGTGGGGTGTGCAGGTTGTTAGTCCTCATGTCATCTCCCCAGTTGCGTTTCGGTCTCTGCGTCACATGTTCCGTTTATCCCCTTAGACTCAAAAATCCTTTTAATCAGGTCCGTTTTTAAAGGCATGTGCTGAGTCACCTGACAGCTGCTGGGAATAGGTGGGTCTGCGGAACTGAAAACTATTTTAAGTACTGAAAACTACTTTTTTTATTGTAACGCAAGTGTTCCTTCATCGTTAATAATTGTAACATTGTGTCATTACATAGTTTGATACATTTTTGTATTAGTGTCAACTACTCTTTGCCACTTTAAACAATGTACTTTGCATTACTTTATTTATTTGCTAACCTGATGCCTCACCATGGAAACTAACACAGCTTAGAAGTTTCACAACTGGGAAAAATATAAATGCAAAAGGAATGGCCCTATCTACTCCTGCTTGCTTACATACTCCTGCTTAATGCATTCTCCAGTTAAGTGCACAATATCCCAACCACCCCCAGTATGTGCAGTAACTTTAAGGAATCCACAGTATAGTTTTTCAGCTGTCTATTGTGTGTTCCATGTCCCTAACACATGGTCCAAGGTCCTGTTAATTTTATCACTGATATAGAATCCAGTCATGCCATTTTTTTGTTTATTTTAATTTAATACAACTGGAAAAAGACAAATACATTTTCCTTTTTCCATCAGGCAAATGTGTGAAGTGTTTTTCTTTTTTTAAAATAAAATATTTTTCAGTTTTTGCTATAATGTCACACTTCACTTTTATAGCACATTAGTCTATTTGATAACCCTAAATTATTTATTTTATTTTATTTTTATTTTTTATCTCACTTTATTATGAGTGTATTTGACACAGATGGTGCATTTGGTTGAATGTTTTTGAACTGGTCTGTTTGCTGTTCACCGCTAACCGCCAGATGCAGACGGAAGAGGAAACATCTTCCAAACAATGTCAACTGGAAAGAAGCCAGACTCTAAAATTTTGGAAAATTGAGGGCGATTGGACCATACCCACCGTGAATGCTGGTAAATTAATCCCAAATGATGGTGAGTAGAATCTAAAGAGGGCAGAGTTCCACACTCACATTTGTCCTGGGTTCTTTGTGAGGTCACAATAGGGTTTCTCTGGATTGTTGCATAAGACAGGCTTCCGCACGGCATGCTTCCCCTGTAGATTAGGTAGATTTGACACTGGCGTAATTCAGCATTTAAATTCTTTTTTTTTTACACAAGGTCAGACTCAATGCGATAAGCCCAGCTGTAATGGATGCCGTTCGTGTTCACTGGAGCAGGCTTGATGGTATCGGAGTCAGAATGTAGCTTATAGTGCACACCAGTGGGACAGGAGTACAGTAACCTCTCACATTCTCCTCTGTCCACATGCTAATGAGTTCCAGGTTGGGACGGAGAGCTCTCCTCTCACCCACATCCACCCCCGCAACTCTGAACTTGGGAAGTGAATTTTTTCGGGAGTCAGGTTTTTATTACGATGTGGTCGGGCTGGCTTAGGCTGGTAATGAAGGGGACGGGGGTGTGGGGAGGGGGTGCGTTTGGGATAACTTAATCTTAGTGTAAACAGAGTTGGGTGAAAGGATGACTGTGTGCCGGGTTTGAGGGATCACCCCGCTGGGCCCGCGGGTCCTGCCGCGGGACACTCGGCAGGGCCCAGGACTGCACACGCGTTTCTGGGCTCCTTCAGTACCCCGAACCTGATCAAGAGGCCGTGTGTGTGCTCGTACTGACCCTGCTCATCCTCCTCCACCCTCTGCTGTAATTACCCCCCCCCCCCCCAAACTCCTCATCTCTCCTCTCAACACGTCCCCCTGAACCCTGTCTCATCCCTCTCGACTCCAAACAAACACGTTTTACCTCATTCATTCACATCTAACATCATTCATTTCAACCCTCTAATGCCACACTTATGACATTCTATAACATCATACTCTGCCCAATCCTCTTTCATGTCATGCCACGATGCCGCTTTGTCACATCCTGCCTTATTGCACGATATGTGATCCCATATCTCTCTGCACTGCGGCATCCTCTTTCATGACATCCTATGACCTCACAGTGCACTCACAGTGCACTCCTTCATTATAAAGTTTATTAGGTCACACCAACAGCCCCTGTGGGGGAAACCTTTTGGTTTGAGAGTGCACCTGAACTTCAGCCTCACGACCAATTTCTGAACTCTGACCTCAAAAGCGTGCACAGTGTACAGTGTATAGAGTCTGCCTGGGAGCCACAATGCTCATTACCTTTTTTTTTATATATTTCCCTGAGAAAAACCTTGCCGTTCCTGAGAGCGATTTAAGGGCCTCAGTGATTTAGTGTTGTGTACGACCTTGCTTTTCTTTGAAAGATGACTGTTTTATTCAGAAGAAGAAAAATGACTTTAGCAGCTTAAAAAAAAGTAGAAACAAAAATGTACTAATTATTCAATCTCACATAGGCCCCTTTGCTTATCAGCGTTCTGGAGGCGTTGCTGTGAGCTCTGAAATCCTCCTGCTCAGGTCACAGATAACAGGCTGTCTGTTCGGGAAGACAGGCCTTCCTGGAAAGGACAGGACAGAAACCTTATGCTATGGCTAACTATGGTAACTGCTTTTTAATACATCGTACTACTTTTTCCCCCCTGGAAGAAATTGTGCACTAAAAATAATTAAACCTTTATGTTTTGTTCTAAGGGAAATGCTTTAGCCTTATAGTGGTGGCATTGAAGATTTACTGTAAAATACACATTGACTGCACATAATCATATAGTGTACTATGTCACCACAGTGATATTATCATAACATATCAAGTGAGACTCATCATATCGCTATTTGCAGTTATTGAAATAGCATTTTTGAATGTTTATGTAACGAGTGTTTGGATCGTTTAAGTACTTGAGGAGTTATATTGCTCTCATTAAGGATCATTTGTAGAAAATGCAAACTATACTTACACATTGAGAAATTTAATCAGAAATGTATTAATTTTAAGGTATTACCTCGTGTCCATTGGGTGAGTTTGAATGCTACTTGATGTCATCTCATTACATTCCATTGCAGGCATTCTTATTCAGAGCGACTTACACAACTTTTACTCTGCATTTACATTGCATCGATTTATACAGCTGGAAATATACTGAAGCAATGTTGTACCCTTGAGCCCTTGCTCAACACTAGTGTCCTACCCGGAATTGAACCTTGTATCCTAAAATTGAAACTTTAGGATACAAGACCAGCTCCTTACCCGTTGCCCCAAACTGCCACCTATCTCAATGCAAGACATCCCAAAAATGCTTCTGTTTACTGTTATGGGTTAGGGGTTAGAATTTAGATATTAAGTGATAGGGTCCCAACCTCAGGTATCTCCTTTCCACTCAAAACTGCTTGGCTGAGATGTAGCTTGTGCTGACAGTCCGAGCCCTGTCCTGGTTCCTCACCTTGCCTTACCAATGCAGTGGCAGAGCCTCCAAGTGCAGGGACTTTTGAGGATCGGCTGTGTAGCTTCGCACGACGAGCACAAAAATCGTTAGCGTGTTAGCATCGCGCTGGCACAGTCCGAAAAGAAAACGAACCGAGTTTTATTGCGGGTGTTGATGTTGGCTTTTGGCTATTGTGTGGTGTAGACAGCGGAAGAGGCTCTTAAAAGAGTCGAGCGGTGGCATCACACAAATCCGCTTTGGGGTCGCGGAACAAAAAAATAAACACGAGCACGGCGCAATTAAAAGCCTGCAGGCTGCCTTTCTGCTCCAGCAGCAAGACAGAGAAACGCATTAAACCGCCAAGCGGCCGATGATGAAACTCTCTGGCCCTGGCTGGCATGGCAGGCTTTCTCCCTGACGTCAGCTGGCGATCGCTATTCCATTGTGCGCTGCCATACGCCGTCATGCGCTGAAATCCGATGTCATACGGTGTACTAAAATAAAAAAAAATTGACCAGCTTGATAAGCAGGCTCAGAAATCGAGCGTTTCCCCACTTTGAATCTGACGATTGTATCAGCGTCCAGTGTTTCTACGTTTGATAGGTTGTTTTGGCCCACAATGCAGTTCGCTGCTGGAAAGCCTGGCCTGAGATCGAGTTTCAGAGCCAGGTTGTGCAGACTGCCGTTTAGTCAAAACCTTCGGCGGTGGTGCCAGCAGACGTGGTAATAGTCCTTCGAGCCAGAGAAAAATGGAGCGTTTTATTGGAAGAGGTCGAAGACTGTTTCATTACCCATGAAACATAATCCTCTTTAAAGGTAATTAAAGCCAAACTTGAATTTCCAAAAACCTGCAGGAATGGGAGGGAAAAATAACAGATCAGATATTGTTAACAGTTGAATTTTTCCTACTAGTAGGTGAGATATTCAATATCCAAGTTTTTTTTCTTTTTTTTTTTAAAAATAAAGTATGCTTCAGACTAACTTATTTTGGTTGGACGGCGCAGCGCCGATTCCCTTATCGCTATTTGCTTAAAGCTGACATTGTCCCAACATGGGGTCCGCTCTGAGTGGAGAGCTGGCGTCCATTTCAAAGAAACACGCGCTGGACAGACAGACTCCGCGAGTCAGGGGTAGAAAAATAAAGGGAATATAATCAACATTCGAACATAATTTTTAAATAAACATTTGCTCTCGGGTTGACGCTGTTGGCAAACGCGTTCCTCACTCTTGCTCCCGCGCTGAGAATTTAATCCGAACTCCCGGCGAAGGCTCGATGTGTTGCGGCGACGGCCTCTGGCCCTGAAATTAGGCGATGTGAATAACGTTATCCCCTTATTTAGAGCAAGAAAGCTCAAATCAAATACAGGGATTCTGGATGTCTGGCTTGTTCATGGTTTTTGACTTCGGTTTTGCAAGATTAGTGTGTTTAAGTTCCTTTTTTTTTGTTTTACCACAGGAAGAGGCTCTACATTACACGAGCCTCTGTATTTCCCACAACAAGCCACGGTAAGCCATAAACTATTCCACACCGAAGCTAATGTCAGAGTTCAGCTGACGCAGACGTTAGGAAAGCCATTACCCACACAAGTGGAAGCCAGTGTCAACGTCAAACTGCGGCAAATTGCTCATGCAGAGACCCTGGCCAGGTGAATGTGTTGCTTTTTTTTTTTTTTGGGGGGAGTCAAACACAATGACGTTTAAGCATCTCTTTCCAGTGTGAAGTTGCCAAATGTCAAGTGCAAATGGAAATTTAGGAGTGAAACCCACAAAAACCTGACTCTAAAATGCTTTGAATAAGACTTTAGAATAACAGTTTTTCATTGCGTCATCAAAACGGTTATAATGACAACCAAACAGGATAGTATGGGAAGGGTGGCAGTGTAGCGTAGTGGTTAGGGAGCCAGGCTCGTAACTCAGGCTGTGGTTCGAATCCCAGCTGGGGCATTGCTGCTGTACCCTTGAGCTCGGTACTTAAAGTGAACTGCTTCAGTAAAAATATCAAACTGTGTAAAAATTAATCTATGTAAGTTCCTGCGGAAAAGGCATCTGCTAAATGTTTAAGTGTAAACTTCTAGCTGCTTTTTCTCTTGCCTGTGCCTGGTCATAATATTTTGCAATCTTGTAGGGGGAAAAAAAAAAGTAATTTACTGCACAGTATGAATTAAACCGTAAACAGACGTTAAGCAGATGGCAACAGTGCAGGTAAAATGTAAATATAAACGGCCTGATTTCATAGCGAGAAATGAATCTAAGCTGATTTTATTAGTGAAGCTATTATTACATTTTCTTGGTTTTTTTTTTCTACCAGTTTTGTCACTGTGGCGTTTAATTGTTTCGTATTGGCTACATGTGCAACTAGAGTTTCATACACTGTGACATTGGTCCACAACACCACCAGTTACTCTGACAAGACTGTGAATTTGACAGGGATTCTGATACAGATGGTACACAAGCCCTGATGCACTAGGATCAGTGCACCTGAAGGCACTGCCATCGCTGTCTTTGGATCTCTGGATTGTAAGAAGCAGGGAGCGGTTGGAGTTTGAATAGAGCATACCCAGGAGGAGCCTCCTGTGAGAAGGTCAGTTACAGAGCTCAGTGCTTCTGAGCTTCTGTTCTTGCGTGTTCCCCACGATCCTCTGGCGGGTTTCCACGTTACGCTGTAGCCCGCCATCCTACGAGTATTTGGGCCCCGACCTCTGTGGGACGCATGTCTGCGGCTGTCCCAGGAACATGGGGTAGCGGTGATCCAGGGCCGGGGGACCCCAGCAGAACGTCCCGAGCAGGAGAGGCCGGTCATGGGTATCAAGAGGGGCTGAAGGGCTGCTCCTGTCAGTTGTATTTTCGCGCTAGTGCTGTGTTTGTACTGTAACCAAAATGGACTTCAGTTGGCACAAATGTGTGCCATCTTGATAAGAAGCTTGATTGAGTACAGGCTCTACTGGCAAATGCCTGGCCCTTGTCTGCCTACATTTAATGAACAAGTGACAGTAATAACAGTCAACATGTTCTAGAGCTATTCCAGAGAAAATATGAGATATGTCTGTTAAGTGTGTCAAAAAACAGGATTTGAGCTTCTATGACTACTATCAAAAAAAGTCTATGGTCAAGATTCAATCAACATTGTCTAGCTTGGACTCAAAAATGCAAGCTCCGGAAGTTGCAGAACTTGCCGTACCGTGTTTGTGAAGAAGAAAAGAAAATACACTCGCTTTTAACTGTTAGTCGACGTTCAGGGCAAACATTGATTGAATCCAGGCCTACATCTGACGACGTCAGACAAAGCCAGCTGTGAGCGAATTAACAATTGCACAGAGACAATTAACGGCGATGGTGCCTTGGAGTCCTTCTGTTTATTGTGGGAGTCGCTCATTGCCCAGGGATTTTTAACACGCGGGAGTGCCGTGCTCTATAAAGAGGTTATTCACGTTATAATGCCTCCAAAGGGGAGGCCTGTATAAAGTCAGTCAGGATTTACGAGGGGACAGTTGGGTGGTCCTGCTCGCACATTATCAACAGGGAACAGCAGTGCTCAGTGAGGTCGCTGGCTCTGGACATCAGCGGACCAATCCTGGTCCGCGCTTCTATCCTGGTCCCGCCCCCCTCTGAGTTCTCCGTCCTTCGGCAGTCTGGGTTTCGGTGAAGTCGCTCATCATAGCCAGGAGGCTCCTCCCTTCTACGTTTACTTATTTAGAATGCCCTCTCATCCAAAGCGATTTAAAATGGCGCACATGATAAGAATACTTGAACAAACAGTATGGATATAAGAATAGACTGTTGCACTAATTCAATTTAAGTGGGACAATTTTATGAGACGGTTCCAGTACAGTTCAAAATCTTACGAATTTTGGAATTGATCGATTTCATTTCGGCTATCAGTAATTCAGTCCGCAGCCGTAGCATTGATTCATTGCAGCGCTAGTAACCAGGTGAATGAACATCATCAGATACTGGAGCAGGCAGGAGGAGAAAACAGGTGAAGGAAGATAATGACAAAAAACATGAAAAGAAACCACGTCCCCCGTCATTTCAGTTCCCTGGCATTCAGAACCAGGCGCAGCCCAGGACTGCTGGGTTTCCTGGTGGAATTTTTCACTTCATTTCACTACAGTTCCTTTGGCACGGCTGAGAGAGATGCCCGTTTGATTTTAATTGTGAGGATCTGGATGGAATTCGTTCCGAGACCAGGCTCAAGCAGAGCTGGGTGGGAGGGGTTAGACTCTGCTCCCATGACTCATCTGGGCCTGGGACAGGAGGAGGAGGATGAAGAAGAAGAAAGGTCTTTTTAGTCATCCCTGGATTTGTAGTTTTCAAGTACAACAGCCTGACCTTTCTATGGATGGTCTTTAGCAGTCAGGAAGGGCAACCATTTGCCACACTGTATTAGCGGCTGTTTACCCCTATCCTGTGCCCCCCAAATCAACCCCCTACACCCCTTCTGCCCCCCACCAAGTCACCAAGTCAAAAAAGGTTTTCTTTTTGTCTGATGTTACTTTGAAATAACATTTTTCCTCCTTTCTGTCGGTGTATAACCAGGAGCAGGCGAATGGAACAAACGCACCTTAAGAGCAGGAGTGACACAAGCGGTTAGCGTTTCCATTTTCCGTGTGTTTTCCCTGCCTCTCAAAGAGGACGGTTTGGGGGGGGGGGGAGCTCCTGCCGAGAACCGCGGTGTTTGGTGTTCGCTGTGACCGGCAGGAACGTGGGGGGGGGGCGGGGGGTTCGTTGGTGGTGGCCAGGTAGGTAGATGGGCGCTCCGACGTTATCTGACAGCGCGGAGGCCTTGTCTCACTTGTACGCGGCGCCCCCCCCCAGCGGCAGCACGGGGGCCAGGCTGGGTTCGGCTCTGTGGGGTCTTCATCAATCATCGCGGCCCGCGCTGTCTCCCGGCAGCCTGGCGGGGTCGGGCCTCGGCGTGGCGGACCACCGCCGCTGGACCCTGCGGCGTTCCGCGTTCGGGCCGGCCCCCCCCCCCCCCCCCGTGGGGAGGATCTCGGGAGCCACGTGCGCTCCTGCTGCCGCGGCCTCGGGTTCGACCCTCACGCTGTCAGCCTGTCGGTCTCCGTGCTAACCTTGGCAGGAGCGCTCCCGGTGATCTCAAAACTAAAAGCCCTCATTATATGGGAGGATTGTGTTATATTTCCTGTGGGTGTCACCAGGGACGGAATATAATATGAATAAAGAAACTGGACCCTTATTGCTGTAATTATGTGTGGATATATGTACATAAAATACAAGTCAGACCCAGCTTAAAATGTTTAAGGCATTTAGCAGACGCTCTTATCCAAATTGACGCATGCATATACATACAATCCATTTATAAGTTGCTATTTCAAACCCAGTTACTGTAAGTGCCTTGCTGAAGGGTGCAGCTGATATGTGCCACCTGTTAATTGAACCTGATTTGCAAGCCCAGCTCCCTAAACACTGTGCTGCACTGTCAGCCATAGCAAATTAAACAAAGCAAATACAAATTGAAGCCGTTCGGAACCTGTTCTCTGTAGTACACAAATAAAATATAATTGAAAGGAATGGCGTGACACGGCACGCATACACACACACGCGCACACACACACACACACGCACACACACTGTGTGTGCTCGTGAGTGCAGCCACGCGTATCTGATACTGTGGTAGTTCTGCAGGAGCACGGCTCAGGCGGTCGGGCTTCTCCCTGCCGGGGTCCAGCGCTCTGACCACGGGGGCCACGTTCAGCCCTCCTGGCCCCTGCGTCGCGGGCTTGTGGGTCCGACGGGAGCGGAGGCGTGTGCGTCCTCTCAGCTGTCAGACGGGTTGCGTCACGCACGCTGGCGGGGCCTGGCAGCCGGGTCTGGGTACTGGGGATCTGGAGGGCAGCCCCCTGTGGCTTCCTGCCCAGAATGTGTGTGTGTGTGTGTGTGTGTGCGTGTGCGTGTGCGTGTGCGTGTGCGTGTGCGTGTGCGTGTGCGTGTGCGTGTGTGTGCGCGCGCACGCGCGCGTGCTCTCATGCATATGTGCATGAGTATACATGCACATGTGTTGGTGTGTGCACAGTCATATTCATGTCTGCATGTACTCATGCATATGTGTATGAGTATACATGCATGTGTGTTGGTGTGTGCACAGTCATATTCATGTCTGCATGTACTCATGCATTTGTGTATGAGTATACATGCACGTGTGTTGGTGTGTGCACAGTCATATTCATGTCTGCATGTCCTCATGCATTTGTGTATGAGTATACACGCACGTGTGTTGGTGTGTGCACAGTCATATTCATGTCTGCATGTACTCATGCATTTGTGTATGAGTATACATGCACGTGTGTTGGTGTGTGCACAGTCATATTCATGTCTGCATGTCCTCATGCATTTGTGTATGAGTTTACATGCACGTGTGTTGGTGTGTATGGACAGGTCAGCCGTGGATAGTGTGCATGGTCTCGGGGTTTGGCTTGGCGGAGGCACATGTCCCTGCCTGGAAACTACAGCCAGTGAGGTCATGTGTGACAGGCAGGGGGAAAACAAAGATGTTTCCAAATCAAAGGTGCCCCCCACTCCTGTGGGCTGTTAGCCCAAAGGGGCGCTACTGGGTGGGACGTTCCCATTGCTGTGGCCCTCCCACATGCTGTCTGACCCACGCACACATAGTGTGTTCCATCTGCAGCCACTGTCAGTGATGGCTCAATGATGCTTCGTACTTTACCAGTTTCCTCAGTTCTGCAAAATGCATCATATGCAGAAATTCCCTGAGGCCATGAGACCAGGTCGGTTCACCTGATGCCGATGCAGGGCTGCACAGTCTTTCTGTATGAGTTGACACTGGTTTAAATGTAACTGACAGGGCATCTGGAAGTTAATATATATATATATATCCACCGTTAACTGGCTTTAACGCAAAAAATTCCAGGCCTTTTTCCACCATGTTTGTGGGGCTGTTAACAATATGTTTTCAGGACTGTCGTATGTACTTTTGTGGACATGAGAAAATGGGAAACTCTAACACAGTTAGGACAGGGTCAGGATTTTCCACGTTTACCGTTCATATGGTTCGTATTCCGGGTGCCCTCCAGCTGCTGGGAATAGTTTCCACCGTACATGTGAGTCTTTCCCCTGAAATACAAGAAAGGAGAAGGATTCCAAGCGAAACCGCGGGCTCCACCCTTCTGTTACTTCTGTTATGTCCTGTCACCTTTCTGGAAAATGTCTGGAGATGAGACGAGCTTCTTGGAGAGAGTTGAGGTGTTGAGGTTGGAGGTTGGGTGTTGGGGTGGAGATGTTGTTCTTGTCCAGGTCCAATGTCACAGTCTCCAACCCAAAAGGATCCTGAGAGTTGAGGACTGATGAGTACCAGATTATTACAAGTTAATTGAGTTAACTCAAAATTGTATAATATCCAACATTATTTTAGACATGGAAGGCTCTGACACACAGTCAACAAATGTAAGTTTAACAGGTGTGGAAAAAGCTAGTTGTAAATTTACCCTGTACAGGTTGACACAGAGACTCCAAGCTAATGCCAACGGTAACCACTACTGTTTAGGAGTAGTATAATTATAGCCACCTTTGCAGATATTTTCACAGGATCATTTTATTTTACATTACTTTGTGGCCGGAGACTTGATTGCTTGTCGGGTTTGGTTTTCCAGGTGGAAAAAGCTGCAGTCACACCACTACATCCCCACAAAACACTCTGAGAAATTTAAATCAGATTAAAAAAAGGATTATGTGGCTCTTAACTGTAATTCAGAAATGTAGCCATGCTGAAGCTCACCTTTTTTTCTTATAAACCTTGAAGCAAGAAGCTATAAAAAAAGTTTTGTTTTTAAAAGACATTTTTGTACATTTTTTTTTCATCCCAGTAGCAATGGGAGAATTATCTCATGTGCAGAAAAAATTCTGTACCTTGTGTACAAACATGAGTGTTGCGGTCTTGCATTGTACATTTACTTTACAGTCATTTAGCACCCTCTTCTCCAGTGCAGCTCATGCATTCTCATTCATAGAATCCATTTACGCAGTTGCATATTTACTGATTCAGTTGAGGTTAAGTACCTTGCTCAAGGGAATAACGGCAGTGTCCCACCTGGGAAATAAAAAAAGCATTCTGGTTATTTACCAGATGAAGCCTGATTTTTAAAAATAAACTACCCGTGTGACACCTTGGGGAGCTAAGAAGTCCCTCTCTGACACACAGCCTCATGGGAACACGGCCACGCCCTCCCGCCCACGCAGGAGCGTGCGTCATCCCCGTTCTCTGGTCTCCTGGGTCGTTAGAGCTGCACAAGCGTGATGCTCAGTCAGAGCCGGTTAGGGCGGGTTCTGAGGAACGCGTGCGGTCGGTCCTGTACCGCTGTTGCCGTGGCACCGCGTCGAACCCGAGGGCACTGGCGGCACTGCATCTGGACAAGGGGCGTACCGGCCCCAAAGTGGTGCCGTGCCCACAACGTGCCAGTCTCAATTTGCCACCTTACCAGAGGCAATGTGACCAGACAATCACAAGCCTTACACTAATGGCTCTGCTCTGTTTTTTTCCAAAGGCTGGGTTATGTTTATTTTCACATTTCTTTCCACTTTTTTTTTTTTCCCTGAGACAAATTGAAATAATAACAATAAATATGTCCACCATATTGAAGAATGGCACAGATATTACATTATGTTACTGAGAGTCTTTAAGAACATTAACAACTTCCATTGGCTTCTATTCCCCACAACCACCCTTTCAACAGCTATTTTTGTCTTTATCTCTCTCCTTTTCAGCCTAACCAAAACCCAGAGTTTATTGTTGGTTGCCATGGGTAACACCCGAGTGCAGGTAAACACACTGGCCAGCCCTGCTACCTGCAAACAACATTGCCTCTGTACTCAAATTAGAGAAATAACAAGCGAAAAAAAAAGACCTGACGTCATTTGCGAAGCTAATAAATAGGTTAAAGACTCGTTACGGTTTCCTGCAATAATTGGAAAGAAGCAGACACAATGTTGACGAAAAACAAGGTGGTACACCGGCTACTGGGAAGAGGAAGTGACCTCAGAAACGGATAAACAAGCAAACGAACTGCGAACAGACTCCAGAGTGGCTGTGTTTTTTACCAGGGACTAACGCCGCTGACGTGCTGGGGCCTCCTCTCATACTGACAGCTTTATGGAGCTGTGAACACGGCTGCAGACACCGAGGAACGGGAGCGAGAAGCAGGCCGTGTAACGTGCAGCGGGCTGAGTGCGCGTGAGAGGCTGTGTGGGGCTGGGGGCCGTGTGGGGCTGGGGACCGTGTGTGGGGCTGGGGGCTGTGTGTGGGGCTGGGGGCCGTGTGTGGGGCTGGGGGCTGTGTGTGGGGCTGGGGGCCATGTGTGGGGCTGGGGGCTGTGTGTGGGGCTGGGGGATGTGTGGGGCTGGGGGCTGTGTGTGGGGCTGGGGACCGTGTGGGGCTGGGGGCCGTGTGTGGGGCTGGGGGCCGTGTGTGGGGCTGGGGGCCGTGTGTGGGGCTGGGGGCCGTGTGTGGGGCTGCGGGGGTGGGTGTGGGGCTGGGGGCTGTGTGGGGCTGGGGGCCGTGTGTGGGGCTGGGGGCCGTGTGGGGCTGTGGGGGGGGGGGGGGTCCGTGTACATGGTTTCTCTTGCTACTGATTCTGTGGTGGATAGAGGATTGAGGTGGATGGCATGCTCTTCTCACACAGAGGGCCGGGCAATAGGGACCACAACCTGGTAGGACAGCAACGCACAATAAAAAAGTTACCTGTGTGTGTGTAGAGGTGGTAGTGGTTGTGCTGTGTGTGTGTATTTGTGTGTGTGTGTGTGTGCGATACTGTGCTTATAAGCGCTTGTGTGTGTCCTCTGTGGGTTAACCGTTGTACTGATATGATTATCCGTTTAACTGACTGAATGCTTCTTGTTTCCGGGTTCCCCATGCAGCCCAGCGCAGTGCGTCCGGCCGACACAGGACGACACGGCTTTGCGTTTCCCCGCGAGCGCGGCTCACAGCCGGATAAACCTGGGGGGGGGGGGGGGGCGCCAAACAGGGCGGGGCGACGCCCCCACGCCAGGTCCCCTCCCTGTGCACGGGGCGAGCGGCCCAGTGGAAACGCGGGTGACATCACCGTCGCTGTCGCCGGCAGCACGCCTGCTCCCCGCGCGACCGGGGGTGTTTCTGGGGCGCAGCGTTGCCGTCCCGGACAAAGACGCCCTTCATGTGGGCTTTCACGTCACCCTGGAGACCGGTTCAGGTGACTCGCGTCTGGACCAAAAAAAAAGGGAACCTGTGAGGCGGCACCAAGGCGCCACCTGAGAGAAAAGGGAAACAAACACAAAAATGGAGGCGCGTGGTGTTTCCGCGCAACTGACGTTCACAGGGCCCTGTGCCCTACTGTAACTCCCTGTTTGCGTTCCCTGTGATGCCTGCTGCATGTGCCGCTCTTTTTCTATTCTTCTACCCATTCTCCCTTCCTGTTTCTCTCTTGTTTTGTGTGGTGGATGTTCTCTGGGCACGATGAAAAGACCTACTGCCTCAGAGACCGCCAGAGACCTGTCGCCCCCCCCCCTCTCCTTCTCGCATAATAAGGCCATACTATAGTGTTTCTCCCTGTCTGGTTACATTCATAGTGCCGGGCAGTGCATTTTTCAGGCTATCGTACTCCCTACCACCCCCCCCCCCCCCCCCAATTAAATCCCTTCGACTCGTGCTCCACCTGCACGCCCCGCCTCTTCAGCTCACCAGACCATGTCCAGGCTTGGCCTCCAGCTGCAATTAAGCGGCCAGATTCGAACGTTAACCCGGCCTAATTAGGGCAGAGCGAACAAAAGCTTGCCTTTTATTTTCTCTGAAAACGGGGGTTTTTATGAAAAGCCGTCAGGGCAAGCGGGCCAGACAGGGGGCCTTCAGCCTCCAAATAATCAAACGGCGGGACGGCTTTACGGAGCAGGGCTTTGCCGTGGATCTCCCCGAGACCGCGTGAAATATTCCACCCTGTTCGTTTGTGTGTTCTGATCTCGGCTGTTGTTACGAGACCGGGCCGCCAGAGTCGGCGTTAATAACACAAACGGCGGAGGCCTTATGAGATTGTCGGGATGATTCTCTTAATGGCTGGCAGAGGGTCGAGTTGGGCGGTCACAAGTTTACATTTATTTTTGTAAGGCCTTGTTTTGGGTATTGGATGTGGAAGCGTCCACTTTTCAGCCTGCTGAGATGTCTGGTGAAGACAAAAAATGTATAAATAAA
This sequence comes from Anguilla anguilla, assembly GCF_013347855.1. Lineage (NCBI taxonomy): Eukaryota > Metazoa > Chordata > Actinopteri > Anguilliformes > Anguillidae > Anguilla > Anguilla anguilla. The sequence goes on from NC_049217.1 coordinate 23,657,052, forward strand.
TTCCACAAATTACAAGACTAGGCAGGTTTCTAGACGGCCAAAAATATAAAAGATTGAAAGATTATGAGTCAGATTCAAACCAGGTACGATTCAAGCTTTCTTTTTTCATCTAGACCCAATAAAGGGTTTGATTTCTTTATTTTTTTAGTCTCCTTTGGTGGTAGATTAATATTATGGCACTCAAGCTGCCTGGAATATGCCATGTATTTGAATTCTGTGTTCTCGGCTTACTGCACTGCTGGGTACTCATGTTTACAGTGCATTCTGGGATGTTCTGGGTTTGCCAGATCCAGGACAGTTCAGAGGTCATCTGTATGTTCATACACATATACAGACCTACGCGGTGAAATGTTCAGTGTTAAATCAAATCCTGAAGAGTACATATGGTCCCTATTGGACTGGTTAACACAGGACATCTTAAGTGCAGTTTTCTGAAATGGGGCACCTTCTCATGCAACATAATCATGTTATTATAATTATTATGATTATTATTATTGCTGTTGCTGTGTTGGAGACACCTCAAGAGTCACAGTCCTAGATATTAACTTGATGTATTTTTGTTTTAGCATGCTGTTACAGCGACCATCTGGGAATCCAACCTGGAATCTTCAGGTTGTACCCCCAGTTCCTTAACTGTGATCTTATAACACAAGTCAGGCGTCCTGTCCCAGAAGAACCAGGGTCACTGCAATTTCTATGCTTGGCAAATGCTCAGGACCCATACCATACCTGTACTTTTTTTTTCCCTGCAGAAAGGCCCACCCCTGAGCAGAGTTTCTCTCCAATACAAATGGATTTTAAAAGTATTTTAAGGAAATTCTTGCCTTATCTGAGAAAATAATACCCATACATAAATAAATTTACCCATCTACCCCAGAACAGCACTAGAGCATGTAGCCTCTGTCTGCTAACACGGTGAGCATGTGGCCTGCCACTCTTACCAGCTATGCAGTTTCAAAATAAGGAAATTAAGGCATTATGTGCTTATGGGTGGTATAGTAGTGAACTATGTATACAAAAAAGAAAATTTAAACTTGCTGGAAAGCAGTACAAATTAGATTAAATTTAATTTAACTAACCATGTTCATGTCAAAATTGTGTTACCATAAAGCTTTTTGCAGCTGTATAGCATGTGCTAAGGATTTCATTCACGTGGTTTTTACCGAGTTGTGTCCCTGTTTATATATAAAATATATAAAGTAAAAGGATTATATTGTAGTTTGTTAAATGCTGTAGCATTTCTATTGGGCTGTGCAAGGTAAAACATGATTGGCTAAGTAACTGCAGGACAGACACATAACCTACTATTATGCTGGTTAATCTGTTCGAGGTAGAAAGTCCCTGGTTTTGATTTGGTAGCTCCCAAAGAAACGAAATAATGTAATTTTGCGTTTTAATCGGGTGATTAACCGTGATTAACCTTGAGCGGCGGTTTCACTGACGCCAGTGCGCGACTCCAATGTTTACGGGCCCCATGATGAGTTTACAGCTTGGCCTTGTTTGTTCATCTTCCTCTACGTTAATTACATGGGTGGTGACTATTTTTTTGGAACACTTACACAATTGCTGTTTCACATGCCAAACATCAAGAATATTCACGAGAGTACTCACAGATCTGTGCGTTTTTTTTATTTATTTATTCCTAAATTCAGCATTTAAATGTACTTTATTTTGATTGTGAATCATACTTAGGGATGACTGTTGACAGAGTCTCGGTTCGTGTTTTAATCCTTCCTTCTCCTGTAATTATTTGGCTGCTGTGTTGGGCGAGCTGAACCACACGGGCCGTGTCTGTGTCTTCTCTGTGTGACCTCACCTCTCTCTCTCTCTCTCTCTCTCTCTCTCTCTCTCTCTCTCTCTCTCTCTCTCTCGCTGTGCTCAGACTGGTGGTGGCTGCACTTCGTAATTTGGATCGCCAGTCAGTCGGTCGCTGAACCGTGACGGACTGCTGTGCCGCTGTTACTCACGCAATGCACTGTGGGAACGCCCAGCAACCCTCTATAAGCGTGAGTTGTGCAGTCCCTGCCCAAGAGAGCCTCTAGCGTTGCTAGTTTTTGTTTTCACCATAAAATCCAAACAAAAAAAAAACAAAACAGAAAAAAACAGTTTAGAAACCTGAGAGAACCACCAAGGTGTGTTCGCTTTTTAATCAACAGCTTTGAGTGCTGAGGGAAAATGAAGACTAGTGGATCCTGTGGCTCTCCAGGAAACAAGCTCTACTGTATAAGAATGTTTGGCCTTGCTGCCAGTTATGTCCTGCCAAATGTAGCAAAGAAACGGTCAATGCGTCTTCTCTCAGTATGGTCACTGATGAGTTGTAGCATGTCTCTATGGTAACGTGTGTCTGTTCGCTAGGACGTAATCTCCCAATGTCAGCGAGAGCAGCTGTATCGCAGCTGTCTCAAAATGGCCGCCAAGTAGGGGACTGCGGGGAGTAACTCTGGTTTTCTTTCTCTCTGCCCCCCCCCCCGTCTCCCCCCCCCCCCCCCCCCCCCACCCCCTGTTTCATCAGCGTGAAAACAAACACGCCTCCCCATCACCCATTTCACAGCCGTGTTATGCTTAATTAGTACATGGTTATAAAATCATAACATAATCCGTCTCCTGTTCCATCTAATCACGACGCTCATTTAGAAAGCCAGCTTTTTTGGAAAAGTGAAATTTGGGATCTGGGGCTGAGGTGTTTATGTGTGTGTTGGGGGCGGGGGTCTGGCAGGAAGGCGGCTCTGGGGTTCGGAGGTCCCCCTTGTTTACCTTAGCGGCGTCTGACACTTGCATAATATCGGGGGCTCCTGGTGGAGTCCAGGCTGCTTGACCCATCCATTCAAAATAAGCAGCAGTGCGCCTGGCCCATCTCTGCTCACTCTCACACACTGCACTGTAAATGAGAGGAGATGCTGTTCTGGCCTCACACACACACACGCACACTCGCATACACTGCACTGTAAATGAGAGGAGATGCTGTTCTGGCCTCACACACACACACGCACACTCGCATACACACACACATACACGCATGCATACACACTAACATACACACACACACATACACACACACACACATACACGCATGCATACACACTAACATACATACACACACACACACACTCACATACACGCACGCATACGCACTAACATTGAACTGTTAAGGATGGTAAAAGGCCTCAGAAAGCCTCCGGTGGTGGTGTTGGCCATCAATGTGGAAAAAGCTTAAAATAAATAAGAATGATTGCATACAGGTATAAAAGCATACATGTGGAAAGAGAAACCAGGGGAAAATACTTGCATGCACACACAAAAAGATATTTAATCCACTGTGTAATGTGGTATCAAGGGATCTATGGAAGGTTGCAGGTTTGATTCCCCTGTTGTAACTGTGTTGTTTACCTGAATAACTCTGGGCACAGCAGCATAATGACAAGCCTTTCTGGGGAAGAGAGAGAGGGGAAGACGATAGCTGAGATGTCCTGTGCAGATCCACATTATCGAGTCCTAAAAGTAATCAAATCCATCCATCCGTTTTCTTAATCCGCTTGTTCCTGTTCAGGGTCATCGGGTGGGGGGGTGTGGGATTGGAGCCTATCCCAGCATGCAGTGGGAAAGAGCCTGGAATACACCCTGGACAGGTGGCCCATCCATTGCAGGGCCCACACAGCTTTCACTCACACATTCATAACTATGGGCAATTTAGAGTAACCAGTTAGCCTACTGTGGACTGTGGGAGGAACCTGGGGTACCCGGCAGAAACCCACATGGACATGGGGAGAACTTACAAGCTCCCCACAGAAAGGGATTCAAACTTCAGTAACTTCAGTACGACAGTGATATTCACTGCACCACCGTGCTGACCTCAGTCAAAAATATATTGGGCAAAAGGGGAATGCAGTGGTTGGGAGCCCCTAAATCTGACATTGACAAATGGCCTGTTGGCTGACTAAGACTTCATAGCCACAGAACGACCCTTCGAGATAACTTTATTTGGTGGGCCTGAGCCGTCGATAAATATGAACCAGAGTGATGGGGGGGGGGGGTCAAATCCATACAAACCAACGACCTGTTCTCAGCTGAAATCCTTTGGTTTTCTTTTTCCCCTCCTCTTTCCTCAGTGCAGCTGGGATGAAAGTAAAACAGTGCGGTTTCGCTCCTGCATAATGCCGTGTTTGCTCACGGTGGTGCCGAGGCGGCGACGGCACAAAAGGCCGTGTGTTGGAGACGGCGGGGTTCACGCCGCGCGCCAGCGGAGCCGCCGGACGGGCGGCCGGACGGGCAGCCAGACGACCAGCGCGGGCACTGACGGGAGGGAGGGAGGGATTGATACTGTCACACTCAGACCCGTGCGACCCTATCTGTTTCAAGGAGTCTCGAGCGCACGCGCCAATGTAAACATGATTTTGGAATGGAGGGGGTTGATTGGGGTGTTAGGTAGGGGGGGGGGCGCGGGGTGGGGTGGGGTGGGGGGTGGTGGGGTGCCGGGTGGGGGGAGGTCTCATACTTCATTTCAGAGTTTAGAGGAAATGTGAAGCGTGCGGATGACAAGATGCCAGTTTCCCCGGAAAGGAAACAAAACTCCCTCGACCCTCCTCTCGCCCTTCCTGGGAAGAGCTCCTAAGAGTTGGTTTCCTGTTTCAGGACTAATACCGCCGTGTGGCATATCTTGAACAGGTCTCTGTCACCTCAGAGGTGTTTCTCTCTCTCCTTCTTTTCTCTCTGTATCTTTCCCTCTCTGTCTCTATGCCTCTCTCTCTCTCACTCTCTCTCTCTCTGCATCCCTCCCTCCCTCCCTCCCTCCCTCCTATCCCACCCCTCATCCCCCGAAAAACACCTTGGCTTCCTGCCAAGGCAAACACACGGCCGAGGGGGCGGCAGGGCTCCCGTTCCCATGGCGACGGCGGCGCGGGGGCGCGGCGCTGGCCCCGGCGATTCGGATCGGCGGGCCGAACAAAGAGCCCGATTCAGGGGCAGGAGCCGCGGTCCTTTTCAGGGCCCGAACGCCGTGTCCAGGCGCGCGGTCGGAGAACCCAGAAAACCGCAAGGACTTATCGCGGCCAATCAAGTGAGTGATACTAACACGTCCTGTCACACGGGGGGAAACCGGCAGAACAAAGAGGGTGTTTGTGAGTGTGGGAGCGGGCCACGAACAGGGGAGTAATGCGAAAGGATATAGGTTTGCTAGGTGTAATTACCTCACTGTAATGTGGAGAGAGCCCTGGCGCCTCTAATGTGAGTGTGTCTCGCACAGGAATGACTTTGTCTCCGCCCAAAATGTCAAGAGGAAATAAACGAAATGACACGGCCTGGCCAACGCTGTTGGTTATTTTTCTGTTTTTTTTTAAATTTTTTTTATTTTTTTAGTTCGTCCCTCGCTTGCTTGCTCGCTGACACACAGGACCACTGTGCTACAGGCTGATTCAGTGATGTGTCTCCACTTCTCCTCATCCTCACGCAGTTGCCTGAACCGTAACACGGCGTTGCTGGACTTTTCTGCAACGCACTGGCTTCATGCCTCGCACCAGGATCACTGTCAGTGGGTGGGGAAAGGATTGACCACCTAAACCAATTATTTTTAATTTAGTTTGTTGTTTTATTTATTTTATTGAACACCCTGAATTCAATTTTATTATATATGACTCTCTATATATGACTATATGACTGTGAGATCTATTTTTCAGGTTTGATGGAAAAAATGATTTTTCACAATAAATGACTCAAAACACATTGGATTAATTTAATTTATTGGTATTTATTGAATGTAACTCATTCTGCATGCATTACAATGATAATAACACATATTTAGAATTTTTGTACTTTTTTCACTTTTTGGACATAAGACTATAGTCTGTTATATTTTTCTGATTTGATGGAAAACATGATTTTTAATAATAAATGACTCAAAATACCTTGGATTAATTTTATTTATTGGTATTTATTGAATATAACTCATTCTGCATGCATTACAATGATAATAACACATATTTAGAATTTTAGTACTTTTTTCACTTTTTGGACATAAGACTATAGTCTGTTATATTTTTCTGATTTGATGGAAAGAAATGATTTTTAATAATAAATGACTCAAAACACCTTGGATTAATTTTATTTATTGGTATTTATTGAATATAACTCATTCTGCATGCATTACAATGATAATAACACATATTTAGAATTTTTGTACTTTTTTCACTTTTTGGACATAAGACTATAGTCTTTTATATTTTTCTGATGTGATGGAAAACATGAGTTTTCACAATAAATGACTCAAAACACCTTGGATTAATTTTATTTATTGGTATTTATTGAATATAACTCATTCTGCATGCATTACAATGATAATAATACATATTTAGAATTTTTGTACTTTTTTCACTTTTTGGACATAAGACTATAGTCTTTTATATTTTTCTGATGTGATGGAAAGCATGATTTTTCACAATAAATGACTCAAAACACCTTGGATTAATTTTATTTATTGGTATTTATTGAATATAACTCATTCTGCATGCATTACAATGAAAATAACACATATTTAGAATTTTTGTACTTTTTTCACTTTTTGGACATAAGACTATAGTCTGTTATATTTTTCTGATTTGATGGAAAACATGATTTTTAATAATAAATGACTCAAAACACCTTGGATTAATTTTATTTATTGGTATTTATTGAATATAACTCATTCTGCATGTATTACAATGATAATAACACATATTTAGAATTTTTGTACTTTTTTCACTTTTTGGACATAAGAATATAGTCTGTTATATTTTTCTGATTTGATGGAAAACATGATTTTTAATAATAAATGACTCAAAACAGCTTGGATTCATTTTATTTATTGGTATTTATTGAATGTAACTCATTCTGCATGCATTACAATGATAATAACACATATTTAGAATTTTTGTACTTTTTCACTTTTTGGACATAAGACTATAGTCTGTTATATTTTTCTGATGTGATGGAAAACATGATTATTCACAATAAATGACTCAAAACACCTTGGATTAATTTTATTTATTGGTATTTTTTGAATGTAACTCATTCTGCATGCATTACAATGAAAATAACACATATTTAGAATTTTAGTACTTTTTTCACTTTTTGGACATAAGACTATAGTCTGTTATATTTTTCTGATTTGAAGGAATGAAATGATTTTTAATAATAAATGACTCAAAACACCTTGGATTAATTTGATTTATTGGTATTTATTGAATGTAACTCATTCTGCATGCATTACAATGATAATAACACATATTTAGAATTTTTGTACTTTTTTCACTTTTTGGACATAAGACTATAGTCTTTTATATTTTTCTGATGTGATGGAAAACATGATTTTTCACAATAAATGACTCAAAACACCTTGGATTAATTTTATTTATTGGTATTTATTGAATGTAACTCATTCTGCATGCATTACAATGAAAATAACACATATTTAGAATTTTTGTACTTTTTCACTTTTTGGACATAAGACTATAGTCTGTTATATTTTTCTGATTTGATGGAAAGAAATTATTTTTAATAATAAATGACTCAAAACACCTTGGATTAATTTTTTTTATTGGTATTTATTGAATATAACTCATTCTGCATGCATTACAATGATAATAACACATATTTAGAATTTTTGTACTTTTTTCACTTTTTGGACATAAGACTATAGTCTGTTATATTTTTCTGATTTGATGGAAAGAAATGATTTTTAATAATAAATGACTCAAAACACCTTGGATTTTATTTTATTTATTGGTATTTATTGAATATAACTCATTCTGCATGCATTACAATGATAATAACACATATTTAGAATTTTTGTACTTTTTTCACTTTTTGGACATAAGACTATAGTCTGTTATATTTTTCTGATTTGATGGAAAGAAATGATTTTTAATAATAAATGACTCAAAACACCTTGGATTAATTTTATTTATTGGTATTTATTGAATATAACTCATTCTGCATGCATTACAATGATAATAACACATATTTAGAATTGTTGTACTTTTTTCACTTTTTGGACATAAGACTATAGTCTGTTATATTTTTCTGATTTGATGGAAAGAAATGATTTTTTAATAATAAATGACTCAAAACACCTTGGATTAATTTTATTTATTGGTATTTATTGAATATAACTCATTCTGCATGCATTACAATGATAATAACACATATTTAGAATTTTTGTACTTTTTTCACTTTTTGGACATAAGACTATAGTCTTTTATATTTTTCTGATGTGATGGAAAACATGAGTTTTCACAATAAATGACTCAAAACACCTTGGATTAATTTTATTTATTGGTATTTATTGAATGCAACTAATTCTGCATGCATTACAATGAAAATAACACATATTTAGAATTTTTGTACTTTTTTCACTTTTTGGACATAAGACTATAGTCTGTTATATTTTTCTGATTTGATGGAAAACATGATTTTTAATAATAAATGACTCAAAACAGCTTGGATTCATTTTATTTATTGGTATTTATTGAATATAACTCATTCTGCATGCATTACAATGATAATAACACATATTTAGAATTTTTTAACTTTTTTCACTTTTTGGACATAAGACTATAGTCTTTTATATTTTTCTTATGTGATGGAAAACATGATTTTGCACAATAAATGACTCAAAACACCTTGGATTAATTTTATTTATTGGTATTTATTGAATGTAACTCATTCTGCATGCATTACAATGATAATAACACATATTTAGAATTTTTGTACTTTTTTCACTTTTTGGACATAAGACTATAGTCTTTTATATTTTTCTGATGCGATGGAAAACATGATTTTTCACAATAAATGACTCAAAACACCTTGGATTAATTTTATTTATTGGTATTTATTGAATGTAACTCATTCTGCATGCATTACAATGAAAATAACACATATTTAGAATTTTAGTACTTTTTTCACTTTTTGGACATAAGACTATAGTCTGTTATATTTTTCTGATTTGAAGGAATGAAATGATTTTTAATAATAAATGACTCAAAACACCTTGGATTAATTTTATTTATTGGTATTTATTGAATGTAACTCATTCTGCATGCATTACAATGATAATAACACATATTTAGAATTTTTGTACTTTTTTCACTTTTTGGACATAAGACTATAGTCTGTTATATTTTTCGGATTTGATGGAAAGAAATGATTTTTAATAATAAATGACTCAAAACACCTTGGATTAATTTTATTTATTGGTATTTATTGAATATAACTCATTCTGCATGCATTACAATGATAATAACACATATTTAGAATTTTTGCACTTTTTTCACTTTTTGGACATAAGACTATAGTCTGTTATATTTTTCGGATTTGATGGAAAGAAATGATTTTTAATAATAAATGACTCAAAACAGCTTGGATTCATTTTATTTATTGGTATTTATTGAATGTAACTCATTCTGCATGCATTACAATGATAATAACACATGTTTAGAATTTTTGTACTTTTTCACTTTTTGGACATAAGACTATAGTCTTTTATATTTTTCTGATGTGATGGAAAACATGATTATTCACAATAAATGACTCAAAACACCTTGGATTAATTTTATTTATTGGTATTTTTTGAATGTAACTCATTCTGCATGCATTACAATGAAAATAACACATATTTAGAATTTTAGTACTTTTTTCACTTTTTGGACATAAGACTATAGTCTGTTATATTTTTCTGATTTGAAGGAATGAAATGATTTTTAATAATTAATGACTCAAAACACCTTGGATTAATTTTATTTATTGGTATTTATTGAATGTAACTCATTCTGCATGCATTACAATGATAATAACACATATTTAGAATTTTTGTACTTTTTTCACTTTTTGGACATAAGACTATAGTCTGTTATATTTTTCGGATTTGATGGAAAGAAATGATTTTTAATAATAAATGACTCAAAACACCTTGGATTAATTTTATTTATTGGTATTTATTGAATATAACTCATTCTGCATGCATTACAATGATAATAACACATATTTAGAATTTTTGTACTTTTTTCACTTTTTGGACATAAGACTATAGTCTTTTATATTTTTCTGATGTGATGGAAAACATGATTTTGCACAATAAATGACTCAAAACACCTTGGATTAATTTTATTTATTGGTATTTATTGAATGTAACTCATTCTGCATGCATTACAATGAAAATAACACATATTTAGAATTTTTGTACTTTTTTCACTTTTTGGACATAATACTATAGTCTGTTATATTTTTCTGATGTGATGGAAAACATGATTTTTAATAATAAATGACTCAAAACACCTTGGATTAATTTTATTTATTGGTATTTATTGAATGTAACTCATTCTGCATGCATTACAATGATAATAACACATATTTAGAATTTTTGTACTTTTTTCACTTTTTTGACATAAGACTATAGTCTTTTATATTTTTCTTATGTGATGGAAAGCATGATTTTGCGCAATAAATGACTCAAAACACCTTGGATTAATTTTATTTATTGGTATTTATTGAATGTTTCTCATTCTGCATACATTACAATGAAAATAACACATATTTAGAATTTTTGTACTTTTTTCACTTTTTGGACATAAGACTATAGTCTGTTATATTTTTCTGATTTGAAGGAATGAAATGATTTTTAATAATAAATGACTCAAAACACCTTGGATTAATTTTATTTATTGGTATTTATTGAATGTAACTCATTCTGCATGCATTACAATGATAATAACACATATTTAGAATTTTTGTACTTTTTTCACTTTTTGGACATAAGACTATAGTCTGTTATATTTTTCGGATTTGATGGAAAGAAATGATTTTTAATAATAAATGACTCAAAACACCTTGGATTAATTTTATTTATTGGTATTTATTGAATATAACTCATTCTGCATGCATTACAATGATAATAACACATATTTAGAATTTTTGTACTTTTTTCACTTTTTGGACATAAGACTATAGTCTGTTATATTTTTCGGATTTGATGGAAAGAAATGATTTTTAATAATAAATGACTCAAAACACCTTGGATTAATTTTATTTATTGGTATTTATTGAATATAACTCATTCTGCATGCATTACAATGATAATAACACATATTTAGAATTTTTGTACTTTTTTCACTTTTTGGACATAAGACTATAGTCTTTTATATTTTTCTGATGTGATGGAAAACATGATTTTGCACAATAAATGACTCAAAACACCTTGGATTAATTTTATTTATTGGTATTTATTGAATGTAACTCATTCCGCATGCATTACAATGAAAATAACACATATTTAGAATTTTTGTACTTTTTTCACTTTTTGGACATAATACTATAGTCTGTTATATTTTTCTGATATGATGGAAAACATGATTTTTAATAATAAATGACTCAAAACACCTTGGATTAATTTTATTTATTGGTATTTATTGAATGTAACTCATTCTGCATGCATTACAATGATAATAACACATATTTAGAATTTTTGTACTTTTTTTCACTTTTTTGACATAAGACTATAGTCTTTTATATTTTTCTTATGTGATGGAAAGCATGATTTTGCGCAATAAATGACTCAAAACACCTTGGATTAATTTTATTTATTGGTATTTATTGAATGTTTCTCATTCTGCATACATTACAATGAAAATAACACATATTTAGAATTTTTGTACTTTTTTCACTTTTTGGACATAAGACTATAGTCTGTTATATTTCTCTGATTTGATGGAAAGAAATTATTTTTAATAATAAATGACTCAAAACACCTTGGATTAATTTTATTTATTGGTATTTATTGAATATAACTCATTCTGCATGCATTACAATGATAATAACACATATTTAGAATTTTTGTACTTTTTTCACTTTTTGGACATAAGACTATAGTCTGTTATATTTTTCGGATTTGATGGAAAGAAATGATTTTTAATAATAAATGACTCAAAACACCTTGGATTAATTTTATTTATTGGTATTTATTGAATATAACTCATTCTGCATGCATTACAATGAAAATAACACATATTTAGAATTTTTGTACTTTTTTCACTTTTTGGACATAAGACTATATAGTCTTTTATATTTTTCTGATGTGATGGAAAACATGATTTTGCGCAATAAATGACTCAAAACACCTTGGATTAATTTTATTTATTGGTATTTATTGAATGTTTCTCATTCTGCATAAATTACAATGAAAATAACACATATTTAGAATTTTTGTACTTTTTTCACTTTTTTGACATAAGACTATAGTCTTTTATATTTTTCTTATGTGATGGAAAGCATGATTTTGCGCAATAAATGACTCAAAACACCTTGGATTAATTTTATTTATTGGTATTTATTGAATGTTTCTCATTCTGCATACATTACAATGAAAATAACACATATTTAGAATTTTTGTACTTTTTTCACTTTTTGGACATAAGACTATAGTCTGTTATATTTTTCTCATTTGATGGAAAGAAATGATTTTTAATAATAAATGACTCAAATCACCTTGGATTAATTTTATTTATTGGTATTTATTGAATATAACTCATTCTGCATGCATTACAATGATAATAACACATATTTAGAATTTTTGTACTTTTTTCACTTTTTGGACATAAGACTATAGTCTGTTATATTTTTCGGATTTGATGGAAAGAAATGATTTTTCACAATAAATGACTCAAAACACCTTGGATTAATTTTATTTATTGGTATTTATTGAATGTAACTCATTCTGCATGCATTACAATGAAAATAACACATATTTAGAATTTTTGTACTTTTTTCACTTTTTGGACATAAGACTATAGTCTTTTATATTTTTCTGATGTGATGGAAAACATGATTATTCACAATAAATGACTCAAAACACCTTGGATTAATTTTATTTATTGGTATTTTTTTAATGTAACTCATTCTGCATGCATTACAATGAAAATAACACATATTTAGAATTTTAGTACTTTTTTCACTTTTTGGACATAAGACTATAGTCTGTTATATTTTTCTGATTTGAAGGAATGAAATGATTTTTAATAATAAATGACTCAAAACACCTTGGATTAATTTTATTTATTGGTATTTATTGAATGTAACTCATTCTGCATGCATTACAATGATAATAACACATATTTAGAATTTTTGTACTTTTTTCACTTTTTGGACATAAGACTATAGTCTGTTATATTTTTCGGATTTGATGGAAAGAAATGATTTTTAATAATAAATGACTCAAAACACCTTGGATTAATTTTATTTATTGGTATTTATTGAATATAACTCATTCTGCATGCATTACAATGATAATAACACATATTTAGAATTTTTGTACTTTTTTCACTTTTTGGACATAAGACTATAGTCTGTTATATTTTTCGGATTTGATGGAAAGAAATGATTTTTAATAATAAATGACTCAAAACACCTTGGATTAATTTTATTTATTGGTATTTATTGAATATAACTCATTCTGCATGCATTACAATGATAATAACACATATTTAGAATTTTTGTACTTTTTTCACTTTTTGGACATAAGACTATAGTCTTTTATATTTTTCTGATGTGATGGAAAACATGATTTTGCACAATAAATGACTCAAAACACCTTGGATTAATTTTATTTATTGGTATTTATTGAATGTAACTCATTCTGCATGCATTACAATGATAATAACACATATTTAGAATTTTTGTACTTTTTTCACTTTTTTGACATAAGACTATAGTCTTTTATATTTTTCTTATGTGATGGAAAGCATGATTTTGCGCAATAAATGACTCAAAACACCTTGGATTAATTTTATTTATTGGTATTTATTGAATGTTTCTCATTCTGCATACATTACAATGAAAATAACACATATTTAGAATTTTTGTACTTTTTTCACTTTTTGGACATAAGACTATAGTCTGTTATATTTCTCTGATTTGATGGAAAGAAATTATTTTTAATAATAAATGACTCAAAACACCTTGGATTAATTTTATTTATTGGTATTTATTGAATATAACTCATTCTGCATGCATTACAATGATAATAACACATATTTAGAATTTTTGTACTTTTTTCACTTTTTGGACATAAGACTATAGTCTGTTATATTTTTCGGATTTGATGGAAAGAAATGATTTTTAATAATAAATGACTCAAAACACCTTGGATTAATTTTATTTATTGGTATTTATTGAATGTAACTCATTCTGCATGCATTACAATGATAATAACACATATTTAGAATTTTTGTACTTTTTTCACTTTTTGGACATAAGACTATAGTCTTTTATATTTTTCTGATGTGATGGAAAACATGATTTTGCACAATAAATGACTCAAAACACCTTGGATTAATTTTATTTATTGGTATTTATTGAATGTAACTCATTCTGCATGCATTACAATGAAAATAACACATATTTAGAATTTTTGTACTTTTTTCACTTTTTGGACATAATACTATAGTCTGTTATATTTTTCTGATATGATGGAAAACATGATTTTTAATAATAAATGACTCAAAACACCTTGGATTAATTTTATTTATTGGTATTTATTGAATGTAACTCATTCTGCATGCATTACAATGATAATAACACATATTTAGAATTTTTGTACTTTTTTCACTTTTTTGACATAAGACTATAGTCTTTTATATTTTTCTTATGTGATGGAAAGCATGATTTTGCGCAATAAATGACTCAAAACACCTTGGATTAATTTTATTTATTGGTATTTATTGAATGTTTCTCAATCTGCATACATTACAATGAAAATAACACATATTTAGAATTTTTGTACTTTTTTCACTTTTTGGACATAAGACTATAGTCTGTTATATTTCTCTGATTTGATGGAAAGAAATTATTTTTAATAATAAATGACTCAAAACACCTTGGATTAATTTTATTTATTGGTATTTATTGAATGTAACTCATTGTGCATGCATTACAATGATAATAACACATATTTAGAATTTTTGTACTTTTTTCACTTTTTGGACATAAGACTATAGTCTTTTATATTTTTCTGATGTGATGGAAAACATGATTTTTAATAATAAATGACTAAAAACACCTTGGATTAATTTTATTTATTGGTATTTATTGAATATAACTCATTCTGCATGCATTACAATGATAATAACACATATTTAGAATTTTTGTACTTTTTTCACTTTTTGGACATAAGACTATAGTCTTTTATATTTTTCTGATGTGATGGAAAACATGAGTTTTCACAATAATTGACTCAAAACACCTTGGATTAATTTTATTTATTTGTATTTATTGAATATAACGCATTCTGCATGCATTACAATGATAATAACACATATTTAGAATTTTTGTACTTTTTTCACTTTTTGGACATAAGACTATAGTCTGTTATATTTTTCTGATTTGATGGAAAACATGATTTTTAATAATAAATGACTAAAAAAACCTTGGATTAATTTTATTTATTTGTATTTATTGAATATAACTCATTCTGCATGCATTACAATGATAATAACACATATTTAGAATTTTTGTACTTTTTTCACTTTTTGGACATAAGACTATAGTCTGTTATATTTTTCTCATTTGATGGAAAGAAATGATTTTTAATAATAAATGACTCAAATCACCTTGGATTAATTTTATTTAATGGTATTTATTGAATGTTACTCATTCTGCATGCATTACAATGATAATAACACGTATTTAGAATTTTTGTACTTTTTTCACTTTTTGGACATAAGACTATAGTCTTTTATATTTTTCTGATGTGATGGAAAACATAATTTTTCACAATAAATGACTCAAAACACCTTGGATTAATTTTATTTATTGGTATTTATTGAATGTAACTCATTCTGCATGCATTACAATGAAAATAACACATATTTAGAATTTTTGTACTTTTTTCACTTTTTGGACATAAGACTATAGTCTTTTATATTTTTCTGATGTGATGGAAAACATGATTTTTAATAATAAATGACTAAAAACACCTTGGATTAATTTTATTTATTGGTATTTATTGAATATAACTCATTCTGCATGCATTACAATGATAATAACACATATTTAGAATTTTTGTACTTTTTTCACTTTTTGGACATAAGACTATAGTTTGTTATATTTTTCTTATTTGATGGAAAAATAATGCTTTTTTAACCATAAATGACTCAAAACACCCTGAATTATTTTTATTTCTTGTTATTTATTAAACGTAACTCATTCTGTATCCATTGCAATGATAATAAGTCATATTTACGATATTTGTACTTTTCTCACTTTTTGGACATAAGAAATCATTTAATTTCTTGTTATTGTTGTTCTATTTCTCATTATGTATTAAATTTAACTCATTATGCATGCATTCCATTGATGAAAATTGAGTATTTATGACATATATGCTTATAGGCATGCTACTATAATTTTTTTTATTAATGATTTGTTTGAAAATATTAATGAAAACTTTTTCACAATAAATGACTCGAAATACTTCAAATTCCTTTTAGCCTTTACATTTATTTTAAGAACCTCATTGTGCCTCCATTCCTATGATGAAAAAACAATTTAGGATTTTTGTTCTTTTTCAACATAACATTGTGGTCTTTTCTATATTAATGATTTTCCTCCAAAAAATGAATATCATTCTGCATGAATTCCCATTGCGAAAACACATATTCCGCTGTGGGTAGAGTGTTATTGTTAATTAAAATGGTTTAAAAGCCAGGCAATGTTTACATCATGTACTCAGGCCTTTCACAAGAGACGGCCAGTGCTAACATCCTCCGGCAACATCATGATTCTTCATGAATTATCCCCAACGCTTCTTCATGACTGTTTGTGGGACTGAGCATGCGTACTCCAAATGAGAACGGAAAGTTAGAGTTAGAGTTAGTTTGTGTTAGTTAGTTAGAGTTAGTTAGTTAGAGTTAGTTAGTTAGAGTTAGAGTTAGTTAGTTAGAGTTAGTTAGTTAGAGTTAGTTAGAGTTAGTTAGTTAGAGTTAGTTAGTTAGAGTTAGTTAGTTAGAGTTAGAGTTGGTTAGTTAGAGTTAGTTAGTTAGAGTTAGAGTTAGTTAGTTAGAGTTAGTTAGTTAGAGTTAGAGTTAGTTAGTTAGAGTTGTTGGTTAGGGTTAGAGTTGTGGGTTAGAGTTGTGTGTGTTAGGGTTAGGGTTAGGGTTAGGGTTAGGGTTAGGGTTAGGGTTAGGGTTACGGTTAGGGTTAGGGTTAGGGTTAGGGTTAGGGTTAAAATGGTTTAAAAGCCAGGCAATGTTTACATCATGTACTCAGGCCTTTCACAAGAGACGGCCAGTGCTAACATTATCCGGCAACATCATGATTCTTCATGAATTATCCCCAGCGCTTCTTCATGACTGTTTGTGGGACTGAGCATGCGTACTCCAAATGAGAACGGAAAGTCAATCGTGTGTGACTGTCCTCTTTGACGTTAAATGTGAAACAGCACCAACGCCCATCTTCAGGAATAGCCCACTGCTCACTTTACATTTTACATTACAGGCATTAAGCAGACGTCTTATCCAGAGCAACTTACACAACTATTACATAGCATTTACACTGTAATCCTTTTTACAGCTGGATGAATATACTGACACAATGCAGGTTAAGTACCTTGATTAAGAGTACAATGGCAGTAAATCAGGGATCAACCCTGTGACCTTTAGGTTACAAGAACAGTTCCTTACCCATCATACTACACTGTCACCTGCACTGCTGTACATCTTAGCCTTACAGAGCCTTTTTCCTTTTGGAAACAATGTCTGCAGAAAATTATAAAGCAATATGAAGCCATTATTATGTAACTAATATATACATACATACAATATGTGTGTGTGTGTGTGTGTGTGTGTGTGTTCATTATCCAGTCTGATCATGTAGACTTTTCAACCTCTGACGCTTGCAGAAGCTGTGGGAACAAGCCACATCACACCAAGGAAAATTTCAACTTTTAAGAGTTACAGGGATTTAAGGCAAAAATCACTGCTATTAGACCTGTTAAATATAACTAATAGATCAGACACTAGGGTTTTATTCATTGTGAATTTTAATAAAATATACCAGCGTCTTCCTGAAGCTTGCTGTCAAGGCAATATTTTAAGTTCCGTTTATATTTGCAGTCTTTTGAAGGCGATAAAACGCAAAGAAATAAAAATATTTTTACTGACTTACAGTTGCAACTGTCATGTTACATATTCTTTCTTTATCTAAATAAGCACTGATTCCATTAAGGGGAATAAGGATTGGGGGAAAAGCAGAGGGGCCAATAGGACAAACAGCCAGACTGTTGTAACTTCTGGACAGGCAAATCGTTTTCAGATTGAAAAACATCAATTTTCAATCAATCAACCTAACGGTCTTTGGCTGTAGGGTTATTCGCTTCCTTGCTCCGTGGTTGCGGTGACAATCTATCTCTTTCTCTCCTGAGGAAGAGAGAAAGAATTGGTGATGAAGAGGAAAACAGAGAGAGAGAGAGAGATATTTACAGGCAATACACAATACACTGTGGTGGTCAATCTATTTATGGTGAAAGATAATAAGCTAAGACATGTTTTGACATACAGTAGTTTAAGCTTAGTGAGCCCAACCTTACGATAAAGACCAGATGATGTCAGTAAACCTGGCAATCCAGAGAGGACAGAATATGCTCACATGACAGACAAAAAAAAAAAAAAGGTTTAGACTGAGGCTGTGCTTAATAAAAATCTGAAAAGTACAGAGAAGTAAGACATGCTTCCCAAAACATCGCAAATCAATCCACTGACCTCGGTCCAAGACTGCATGGATGAATTACGCACAGAGAGTTGTGGTACATTGATGTGTGCACGTCTGGCAACAACAGTTATTCCTGAAATTAGGTCCTCTACTTTTCCTCCAATGTTGATATTTCTACTGGTATTGCTAGTATTGTTATCATTAGTTATGAATTTTGTTATGAATTTGGCCATGTAATACCAAGTGGTTGTCGTACAACAAAGTTGTGAGTGACAGAAAGGTAGAGAAAAAGAGATGAGAGAGAAAGACTAAAAGAAAGAGAGAGAAAGACTAAGGAGAGAGAAACAAAGATAAAAATAAAGAGAGCACTAGCCTCACCGGCACAGTCACATGCTCATGTCGAAGCAGACAGGAGGTTGGGGTTGTCGAGCTGCGGTTCGACCTCCAGTGGAGCTGGACACTGTGCTGCGGAACTGCTTTCCCACCTCTTCTCTGGGTGGGTTGAGGGGGTACGTAATGGCCTCCGGGCCTGACTGGGTTGTCTGTGGACGGGCGGCACAGCCACAGGTTCCTGTGGCGCGGCGGACGCACATGCGCATGCATATTCAGAGCGTGGACGCGGGCCCGTGTCAGTAAAATGGCCGCCGCGGTCATTCCATTAATAAACAGATATCCTTGTGTGTGGCCAGACAAGCCACACACAAGGCCCGCTGTTCTAACGCTGCTCACTCAAGCCATTCACGCCCAATCACACGTGCGCAATTACTTAGAAAAATATTACTGCACCGTGCATGAAACGAAATTGGTTCCAACGCTCATCAATATCAGAATCGCTCATTAGGTTCCCCATTTGTGCTTTTGGCAACACTTTTGGTCAGGGTACAGCTGTTCAGTAACCTAATAACAGGGCATCACTACAGTTGTTAAGAAAACACTATAGAGCAAAGTGGAGGCAAGGGGTGCTATAATCCTGCACATATCTATAAAACAGTGTGTGATGTTGCTATGTGGTGAATACATCCATATTAAATGGGCAGAAATTTGTTCGAATTGTGTGGTATTTTGTTTTATAGAAACATATATGTATTGTGCTCATTTAAACGGAGTGATCATTTAAAATCTGTTTTTCAAAATTCACTGCCTACGCTATCAGGGGTATGACTATTTTCAGAAGAACTTATCCAAAGTGACAGATTGCATTTTTACATGAAGTACAATCCATTTATACAGCTAGATATTTACTGACGCAGTACAGGTTACATATCTGGCTCAAGGTCAGGTAGCTTGTCTGGGAAATTAAACCACAACCTTTGAGTTACAAGCCCAGTTCCATAACTATTCTACTACACTGGCACCCATTGCATACATACAAAGAGATGTTTTGAGGTGTGCTTGGTTAACTGAATATCCCTTTTTTCCATGCAAAAATGCAAAATTTGAATGTGGGTAAGCCTCAGTTATTGGCAATAAAATAAGCGATTTTCTCTTTCCTCTACCAAGCTTTCTCACGCCTTAGAGTGCACTTCACTCTGTGGGAACTGGAAACAAGGCTTCCATTTTAGCATTTTAGCAAATCACAAAAATGAGATGGAAATATCCTTATAAGCCAATATGTTGCCGTGCAAGATGATGCATGAACCAGTACTTTGAGAAGTGAAAAGTGAACACTGCTTCCAAACTCTCCTCTCAGCTGCTGATGTCATCACTGATTTCAAGGGCTGATCCATTTCAGGATTGTGTGCCAACTTCTGCTCTTTTGTGCCAACTTCTGCTCTGCTCTTATTTAATTAGCTCAATCATATCTTGATCTCACATTTGTATAAGCACCAGCTATGGCCACAGACTACAAGTGTATCCTAAAGATTTTACTGTGCTCAAGAACAGCAGTGAACCAGTGTAGTTTATAGAGCCGTCAGAAAACTAAAACCAAGGTAATTGATTGGAACAAAAACCTGCCAGTAGATCGGCCCTCCAGGACCGGAGTTCTGCACCCATCTAAGGCAGCTCTGAGTTGTTGCTGAAAGTTTGACAAAAGAAGCATTTTGTAAATCTCTTCATTTTGTGAATTCTTCCTATCAGGGATCTCTGGTTGCTCAATGAGACAAACAAGCTGATATACATAGCCTACATCACAGATATACTTTATCAGAGTGTATAGATGTGTGCTTTGCACATGGTTAACAACTCAGAGTTTCCTAAATGTGTATTTTGGCTAAGGTCATATTTGCAACAACAGATCAGATATGCTGCTTTAGGTCCAGTTAAATTCAAATAAAGCTGACAAAATCCCCAAAGGATGAAAACATTGCCCATTTGCAACGATATCGGTATACTGTATGACACAGCTTTTGAGCACTGCAGCTCTACTTTCATTCATCCTGGGCCCCACTGCTGAGCACCTTAACTAATTTGTATCATTTTTCACATTTTTGTCCCGTTAAGCCATTGGCAGTCCGGAGGAAATTTCAGATGTTTGGAGGCACCGCTCTCGGTCATCCAGATAATATCCCACACATTTTACACAGCATGTCGAATTATGGATTTTGCCCGAAGGGTGGATAAAGTATCATTTTGGCGTTTGGCGTGGTTAGCCGGCGATAGCGAGCGCGGCCTGCGGGTCGGTGCGGGCCTCCGGCGCGCGGAGCGGAGTCGCGCAGCCGTGTTTATTTCTGCTCTTAATTGGGCGAAATGATTCCCATCTGCGTCAAAGCTATCGTTCCGCCCGTTACCCGTAGAAAGAGCTTCGTGGGCTGGCTGATTAATCGGCCGTGTCTCTGGGAAAGCGCCAGCCCCCGCGAGGCTGCCGCCGTCGCCTCGGCGACGCGGACGTGTTTGTTTTCGTCGCCGCGCCGAAGTCGGAACGGGGCTGACGGGGCGAGAGGGGGCGATCGGGGCGATCGGGGCGAGGAACCGGCGCGACGGGGCGCCCCATTCGGGCCTGCTTTGAGAGCGGGGGCGAATGTTGATCCCCCCTCAGTCTGTCACTCAGTTTCACCGGCGCTTGATTAATGCTTACAAGGGCACGGTCAACACCCCCGCTGCTTAAATATTCAATTTTTGCGTCGTGTCTCTGACAAAGAGAGCTCTTCTTAATTCATTTAAACTGAATATGGGCACGGGGGGGGGGGTTCCCCCTATTCTCATGTATGTATGCAGGAAAGGGTTTGCGGTTTTTAAAATGCTATGGTTTGTGGTCGTTTTGTCCAGACATGCGCGTGTCGCACAGTTGGGTGTCCCAATGAATTTTCCTCTAGGCTCATTCAACGTGTGTGCATATGAATGACGTGTATATAAATATATACATAATGCATATACACTTTGTTACATTGTACATTCAACTGTAAAAGAAGTTAAGTGACTATGCAGCAAATGGATAATTAATTATCTAGCTAGCACATATGACTGCAAACTGCAATAATTTCATTTAGATGTAAGCAAGAATGGGTGGAAGACAGCAGTGGAAATACAGAAATAGACAAACAGGTTTTACAGAAGTACAAGTACAGAAATACAGAAGACAAGTTTACACTTCATGGAACACAAGGTCGACCACAGCATGCGAATGAGACGCTGTATAATCCTTTTCTCCCACCAACGGAAGTACACACACACACACACACACACACACGCACGCACACACACACACACGCACACACGCACGCACACACGCGCGCACACACACACACACACACACGCACGCATACGCACGCACGCACGCATGCACACACACACACACACACACGCACGCAGGCACGCACACACGCACTCGCACAGACACACACACATTCTGTCCCTGTCAAACTTTCTCCCTCTTTCTTTTTTTTACTGCTTTCCAAATGCACGGCTGCATCTAAAGTGCATGTGGAAACTGAAATTTTGCAAGATGTTTTTTTTTCATGAATAATCCATGCGTGTCGGCAGGTTTTTATTACCAGTGGAAAAGTGTAAGTATGCATATGTATGTGTGCAAACACACACACACACACACACACACACTTTTGCATTTATGACGATTCATACTTTACCAGCGGATCTAGCCTCAGCACATACCCCACCAAAACATGAAATCATAGTCTGTGAATTTAAAAAGCCAGGCAATAGCATTACATAAACTAACAAAGGAATGCAATACTTCAGATATTGTAATCAATAACCAATCATATCTGAACACAATGCCTCTGTTTGTCTTTTCCAAATATAATAAAGCACCTGAAAATAAGGTTATGTTCTGTAAGCCATGATATGTTGTGCGAGGTCATAATTCAAAAAAAGGAGATGCCTTTCACCTCGTGAGTCATGCTTAAAATCACATTAGGTTCGGTGGTTCAAGTACTTTCTTTTTTAAATTCTTTAAAGCTTAAAAAACTTTATTCAGATCGGAGTGAGGTAGGTTCAGGGACACGTAGCAAGCTAAGGATGGCCATTCTGTTCGGCATGGCAGCTGTCTAAGGGAGAACGCACCTACCCCTAAACAATCTCGGCGTGTATCGCTACTGAATCCAGTAGTTTTCTTGTGACCTCATATTCTACCTGCTTGTCTGCATTCCATCACTTGTCACACACCCTGTAAAACTGATAGTGTTGCTCTACGGGGTGCTAATTGTTACATGTTCTGTTCAGGCTAATGGCAAATAACCTTAAACTGCTGTCAGCATCCATTCACGGATTGTAAAACTATTGCCCATAAAGCGCTGTGCGTTGGGTATGGATGCAAATGCAACCTTTGTGCTTGTTTGGAGTCTGTTCATGAGGTCACATTTCCAGGTTTCTTTTTTTCTGTGCCCCATAATTAGGGCTCTGTTGTATTTAAGAAGTACAATTTATGGCCTGCAACCAAGCAACCGTCGGTTATGTTTTCTGTCGTCCAATTAGAAGGGACCGTTTTATTGAGTTTCCGTGCTCCCAACGTTGGGGGTTTAAGGGCATTGTTGGATGAAAACAGACATGTTTTCTGAGGGCAAAGGCTGTGGCTCAAGCCTGATGATCTTTACTGGGGAGCAACACACACCCTAGATTCACAATGTACGGTAGATGTTTGTAAGTAAAGCATCTTTGTCACTGTGCCTCCGTAAAATCATTATACAAATAAAATTCAACTGAACCAGATGTTTCTAGAGTCTATGATTTTCTCTCTTTCTCTTTCTCTCTCTCTTTCTCTCTCTCTCTCTCTCTCTCTCTCTCTCTCTCATGGTTATAGTCCTAGGCAGTGTATCCATGCAAAGTTTCCACAAGATTATAATAAGGCTTGCGCAATTATTAAGACGTCCTTGAGGGCATTACAAAAATGTAATTTAATATTGTGCAGCGTAATGGTCACTCCACTGTGATGAAGGGCTTTCACAGAAACTTCAACAGAGAGAAAAATGAGAGAGGAAGCACTCATTATTGAGTGTCCTGATCTCACTTGTGTTCTCAAAGGCTTTTCAGGGGATTCCTGTGGGAGAGAAAAATATAAGTGTCCTCCTTGATAGCTATTTAAAGCAAGCATAATTACTGCATTAAATCAGTCTCATTTAATTAAGAAACTACAGTGAAATACAGCTTGTACTTGCATGTTTGTGTTTTCTTTTTTTGGTGGAATGTGTGTGTGTGTATGTGCGTGTGTCTTGTATGCGAATTGTGAATGAATGTGCATTTGTGTGTATACTGTGTGTGCATGTGTATGCATGTCAGAGTCTGTGTTCACTGTCATTATGTAGCAAGACAACGGTTCACTCTGGACTCATTCCCACAATAACAAATATTTCTACTCCTCTTTCTCCTCATTTCCCTGCTCCTGCTCTCCTTCCACCTCCTCCCTGCCCACCTCTAGTGGCTTAGGAGCAATCCCACACTTCACCTCATTGGTTGTTTTCCCAAAAGATATAGCGCTGAAGTGATTTTAAGAATTTTGCTCATTTTGATATTCCAGAACTGTGGACTGCGTGACATCGTCACAAAGATCCAATGCCATCTTCAGAGTGGCTCTGAACCACGGGCGAAACTGCAGCCAAGTTTCAGCCAGCCTAAAAGACAGAAATTTCTCCTGCCTAGGGTTGTAAAAAAAAAAAAAGAAAAAAAAAAGAGTGAAACAGCGGATGCTGTGAGATGAATTGGAAAGGTGACAGCCAGCGAGAGTGGGAGAGCTTCATTTCCCCATAAATCAGCCACAGCTGCAACTTCAACGGAAAAACATGTTTTTTTTTTGTTATTTTGGCAGCTCGTATTTCTTTGGCCGTTTTCTCCCCATCCTTTATCTCATACAGAATTAGTCTGAGAGATCTAAACCGTGTGAAAACATCCTTCTTCAAGCCCAGGCTAAGGTACGTGCCACTGTGGAGGAAATGAAAAGGAAGTGCATTACCCACCTTGCCTATTGCGCTCCACGCCATCAAAAAAAGCTGCCCTGCATGGCTGTCATCTTTATTGCCCAAACATACGGGATTTTTCATTCATCAGGATTTTCAACTCAACCGGATCATTCTTCACTCAAGTTGCCCTACCAACAGATATCAGAGATTCCATTGGCCAAAAATGCCATTTATGTTTTTAAATTCAACATGCCAGCATTATTTACAATTGCCGGTGTAACCTTTCACATTCCTGTTTGAACTTTCCCCTGAACATTGCATAACCCTTTTGCACGCATGGTTTATGAGCTAGACCTGTAAGCATAACTGTGATTATCCCTGCACCAGCAATGTCCTTCATTTAGGATTGAATGCTACTACCCTCTGGCCATGAAATTAGGTCCCCAACAAACCAGCAAATAGGTAGGTAGGGTAGCATTTAAGTTCAGTTGGACTCCATTTCCCATCATGCCGGCATTTTCTTGCTCATTTATTTCATTTTAATTCACTGAGCCTTGCAGGTAACCCAAATATTCTTACTACTGGCAGTGAGACATAAACTTGGGCCCCTCTGGCTTCCTTAGACACTAGGAGAGCTGTTGCATTACAGATATCTCTTTGCTGTGTCTTCCATCATGTCTAAGATTTTGAAAGAACCTATCAGCAAGCAAGCACTGAGGCCTAAATTCAACGGAAACATGCTGCAAATCAATCATCACTACCCTCAGCACCACCGTCACTGACCCCATTGCATTAATTACTAATGATACTGCACTGAAAAGTAAAAACTACAATTGAAATGTCTCTTCTAATGCGTTCCACATAGTTCGGACAATGTTAGACTCGCAATGAAAATCGGATTTAAAAGCCCTGAAGCTTCCTCAAGTGTGCAAATAAGAGAGACTTTTCAGTCAAGCCAGCAAAAAAAAAAAAACAACAAATCCAACGCATGTTAAACGGAGCCGCTGACAGCAAGTCAGTCAGGAAAAATATTGAATCGCTGGAATTCTGCAGGAACACCACACACGTTAAATATACAGAGACGTTAACATGTGGGGGACTGGAACCATGAGCCTCTGTCAACCCCCGTCACACTCTTCCTGTAAGTTATGCTCGGGGGGTCCGCGGGGTGGGGGTGGGGGGGGTGGCCCCCCCCCCAGGCCATGAGCTCGGACACAGGGAGGCTGTGAAACGCTGGGACACCGCTGACACTAACCAGTCCCAGTAGGCATGACTTAATCAACATCTTGTAAAAGTCATAATTATTGTTATTTGTTTGGTTAGCACGAATGCCGGTATCCTGGGCAACACACGCTGGTAACATGTTAAATATTGCCCATTCATATGGCTGAGCTATTTGCATAAGTGACCGGGGATGGGAAACCTATTTCTAGGAATCTAGGGTACAGGACGACAGAAGTGCCTTATTGGGGAATCAAGCCTGCTATCGTTCTTTCACAACCTCCGTTTCTTAACCAGCAAGGTGTGCTGTCGGCTCGGTATTACTTACCATAGAGGGTTACAATATGTTTTTAGTTGTCCTCATAATTATATAAACTGAAATTAAATGTCTTTAGTGTGATGCTCAGAGTGAGAATGTGTACATGGAGATGTGATCTCCTAGGTTTTTAGAGAATGCAGTGAGACTGGACTGATGTTATGAAGTTTCCAAGGGAATGTTGTGTAATTGGTCTGAAGGTCTGAGGTTTTAGATACTGCCGTGTGATTGGTCTGATACTCTGAGGTTTATAGAAAATGGCATGTGATTGGAGCGTTTCCCTGACCCCGAAACTATTTCTTCCCTTTGACCTAGAGGTCTGTGTGGTCTCATCCTTCTTTTCTTTTTAAACCAACAGTACACGGTATCTCTGAGGACCAGAGCCTGACCTACAGTTAAAACACCCTTCCAAGATTTAAAACTTAAAAGTTTATTTTCTCTTGATGCTGCAGGGTTGTAAATTCTTTCTTGAGTCCATAAGTGTAAATAAGCTCAGATCTTGATGGGGGAAACTGGACTGTATCAATGCCATCCATTTTTTTTTGCAGGCCTGTGAGAGCTGGCCCCTCTCTTTAGGAATAGAACTCCAACCCCAATTTCGCTGTGACACAGACTAGAAACAGCAAAGAGAAGCCTGTCATTACATATACATTACTGCATTTAGCAGACGCTTAGCCAGAGAGACCAACTCAGATGACTCATTTTGGGTTTTTTTTTTTTGGTTTTTTTTCACACAATCAATGTAGCTGATGTTTAGCTGGATGTTTTACTGAAGCAATTCAGTTTGAGTACCTTACTCAAGGGTAGAACAACATGGCCACCTGGGAATCAAACCTGCAACCTTAGAGTCCAATTTCCTAACAATTATACTGCACGGCTGAAGGTCGTGTTGCAGTTATATTTTAGCAGAGAAATGTGCATGTTTGCATCAGCAGCCGCATTAAATGCAGTACTAACGATGTGCAGAGACACTATCTGTACGTCTGACCAAAGCTATACGGAAGGCAGGGCTGGGCAGTGTTGGTGCCAACAGACTGTCAAACTGGTGGGGGGGAGAGGGGATCTGTTCATCTTGCACTGCTATTTAAGAAATTTCAGGAAATGCCTTGAAATGTGTTTGTTGCATGCAACAAATTACCACAGCTCACTTTTTCTACCTATTTAATGTTCTGGATAGCATTGGGAACATTCAGAAGGAAAGAAAGGTGTATGCTATTCATAATCGGAATTAGGATTCAGTTTTCCCCCATACAGAGCTGTATGAAATTTTACAATTCTTCAAGTCTTTCCACGTCACAAAACACACCTTGTTTCTTCACAATTACACTGTTTAGACTGTGTAGACAGTAGCTCTGCACAATGCAGAATACTAGAATACTAATTGCAGAACATTATTCATAAAACCTCATTGCCTGCAATAGGGTGGCTCCCTGTTCGCTGTCAGCTGTTTCTGCAGCATTAAAAAAAAAAACTTGCAGTGTTACAGTAGTTCAATGGGTCAGGTGACCCACGAGGATGATTCCCTCCCTTTTGCAGTGGGGACTCCGGAGGATGGAACGGGCCCGTAGCCGCGGGGGTCGAATGATTCGGGAAAGGCTTTCGGTGCGGACCGGCGAGGAGGCGGGGTGCTGCCGCCGTGCTGAATTCCTGAGGGATGAGGCGGCACGGTCCTCTAATGCACTATTCTGGGAAAGTCCCTGTAGAATCAACAACCTCTGCATGCGCCTTCACGCCAGGGATAGGGGCTACGAATTCCTCAGGATATATCCTGTAATTAGCGCATGAAGCATGAGAAGCTCTTTCTGGTTGGGCAATTTAGATCGGAGCCCCCCCCCCCCCAATTCGGGATTGCCGCAACTAGAAAGGGCAGGTTTGAGCCAAACCCGAGCAGAGCATGCTGGGAAACTGAACGATAAAACAGGCTGTGGTACGGTGCGACCACACCTAAGTTTGTTCAAGGTAAAATCGGGTCATCTGGATCACGTTGCTATTAGCCGGCGATAAGAAGAGTTAGCATTTCTGTGATTGTCACTGAATTGTTTTTATTGCTCCGGTATGATCCAGGACCACTTACATCGGCTTTCTTCTGCGGTCGCTTAATTCCTATTTAAACTATGTAGCACTGAAACAATTTTGCCAAGAGAAATAAATAGCTGGGATTGTTGTCACAACATAGCTGAACTACGTATTTTAAAACCACATCATCTGCCACATGTATGGACTCAGTTTGAGCCCCTAACTCCTCAACTATAATCCATAAATTGGCTAGACTTCTGATGGCTCCCCCCCGCACCCCCCCCCCCCTCCAAATCTCTTGACTACTACCCCGCCTCCACGCGGCTGACTCCTTCCTGAGGGCTTCAGAAATAGTCGGAAAGTAACTTCTACCTCTTCGTATTACTACCCACATTAGCTTTGCCCAGGTACTCAAATGTGTGACTCGCACACTGAGCAGATCATTTATTATTCAAAGGAGCACGAATATTCATGCATCCATCCTTTATCTACACCCGCTTATTTCTGGTCAGGTCGCGGGAGGTGCCGGAGCCTATCCCAGCATGCATTGGGAGAGAGGCAGGAATACACCCTGGACAGTTAAGAATATTTATTGATTGTTTAATTTAATTTTAATTTTAATTTAATTGTTTAATAATACATACACTGCTACATGTTAAATAAATGATCGATTCAACCAAGCATATTTTTTGAGCTTTACTTTTTGGAATGAAGCTAGTTCATGCCTAACATTTATAGAAAGATTTAAAATGTAGTTATTAATGCTTTATCACAAATCTATTGCTATGATACATCATATAGTGGCATACATTTTTTCACCATAGGTGGTGTTTTGGAATCTACTGAATCTATTTTTGGGCAGTGTTTGTTCCTACCTTTCTGTATTTAATGGAGATGAGATTGATGGATTTGAGTGGAAGGTGCATCTCCAGGCTTTATACAGGGATACCACTTTCACTTCCCTCTATTTCTGCCTCTGCCCCCTCCCCCTCTATAGTTCTCCACAGGCTGGAGGTCAAAACGTAAGGAGCAACCTCATCATTTATCTGAACAGAAAACAGGTAGCCCCAGATTAGCCGCTGTGCTCACATCCACCATTAGGTTAGACATCACTAAACAGCCGTTTGTGACTTTTTAACTTTTTTGTGACATTGTTTTTTTTGTTTACTTGCTTTCGCTAGCAGGTAAGGTTTTTTTTTAGCAGACTGAAGGAGTGGAGCGTGTGAAACAGAAGGGAGAAAGCGTGACTCAGGGTTAAAATGAGAAGGCCCGTTCCCCGGGTTCGAGCTGAGGGGAACTCCACGAGGGGGGGGGGGGGGGGGGGGGGGGGGCGTTTGCGCACCTGCGGCGGGGAGCACACCTGCTGCTTTCATTAGTCAGCACGGCGCAGCTGCGCGCGGAATCGGAGGGCAGAGCGATGACAGAGGGCCGCGGCTAATCCCGCTAATTAAAGGGGCCCGCTCCGCTCCCGCGGAGACGAGCGTGCGAGCGCGGCGCGGCCCGGCACTCCAGAGCCAGCCACCGTCAGCTGCCCCCCCCCCCCCCCCCCCACCCAGGGCTCCTCCCCCCTCACTGGCACAGAAGCCCCGAAAAAAAAGAAAGCAGATGCTTTGAACCGGCTACCACTCTGCAGAGGGCGTGGACAAGAGTGAGAACGAGTACTATCACCTGCAAATGACATCAAGAGGTCCTGCCTCCCCCCAACCCCCCCCCTCAAAAAAAATAATAAATTGAGGTAGCAAGGACTTGATCATTAACCCCAGCTGGCGGTGGAGGGGTTGGGGGGATTGATGACCTGGCAGGGGCACACGCACATCAGGTGAGTGAGGCCATAAGACACACCCCCCCCAGCCCACATTCCCGCTCCCCAGCCCTGACCGGTGTTAAACGCATCAGGCTGAGGTTCTCCTGCACTCGAGGGTGCTTTGGGCGAGGGGCGTGTGCGAACTCTGCTCTCCAGGTGCAATAACAAAGGCCGATGATGTCATGCGTTCCCGAGCCACCAGCCCAGCGCTGTTTCACATTTACCCAGGGTCCTGTGCGCCTGGTGGCACGCCAATTACTTTAAATGCCTTTTATTACTGCAGGAAAAATGCAATCGTCAAACCTATTTCTGTGGGAAATGCCCAGTAAGAAGAAGTCTAGACCACAGCACGGGCCTCGGATTGATTTTCCAGGAGAATGTATTTGTGTAACATAACCTTTACTTACGGTGTCTGCGGTTTAAAGGAACGGATGGGTGTGGACAACCGGCGCGAGCTAGAAAAACAAAATTAAAAATTCTGAATTAAGGACATCAATGTGCATTTGCATCCATTCCGATCAATAAAACATAACAGAGAATAAATAAAAAAAGTTACTTCGTTCGCTGGCCCCTCCAAATTCCCTTGGGTCTCTTCAGAGTCAATCGGCAGGCCTCCCAAGCTATTTTTTTATCGTCTCTCTCTGTGTAGATTTGGGTTTATACAGGATATTCCTGTTTATCTTGAAGGGTTTTTATCACCCCTGGCAACCCACAGGCTGACCTCACACTCCCAACTGACATCATTACACATGGCCAGCCCTGTGTCCTGATAACCTTTGACCCCTTACAGCTGTCAATCACAGCTGAGATCAAATCATGTCTTCCAGACTGGTAGAGAGCCAGCTTATAGCAGTGGAGTGTTTGAACCCTGGTTTATCTCTGGCTGGTAGTGACTGATAAGTCTGAGAAAGGGAAAGATGGATCATTTAAAGAATCTGAGTGGGTGTGAGTGAGAAAGAGAGAGAGGGGGAGGGAATTACTCATCTGTTTATTGCAGTTTTTATAAGCAGAAATTCTCCTCAAATTTATATTTTACCGTGCGTGAAATTTCCGCTCACAAAATCATCATATTTTTTGCAAGTAGCCCTCTCGGTTTTTGATTTGTTTCAGCAAAGTTTTAGCCCAAAACATACGCTACCTTATCCCCGCCACAATATTGCTAACATATGTCACCGTTTTCCTCCTTAACAGCTTTTCACTGCAGCCGCTCGGAACTTGGCGCTCGCTTCAAAACACGCGCCTCATCTCCCCCCCTCCCCGCCCCCCCCACAGGGCTGTTCATACGCACAGTTTAGCTGTCAGGGCACAGTTGGCAGATGGATTCATGAAACTTTTTTTTTTTTTTTTTTTTTTACCACAGCAGCAGCTGTCCGCCTGTAGTGGAAATAATGTGAAAGCAGGTTTTCCCAGAATGCTGTTCTCAGCAGGTCTGTGCGCAGGTTCCTTTCCCTGTTTAGGCAGCGCCGTGTAACGCTTCGAGCCACAAACATCTGGAAGGCAGAACTTTTTATCTTGACCATTAAAGCACGGGGCTATTCGATATAACCTCCGTGTGCTTTGTCTCGACCCAATGAGTAAGCTCATTCACGCAAAAGCATATTAGTAGACCCTTACGAAGTACATACTTTTAGTTTTTTATTATTAACCTTTATTTAACCAGGTAAGTCTCATTGAAATTAAAACATCTTTTTCAAGAGAGACCTGGACAAGAAGGCAGTGTAAATCAGAGTTACAGCAATATTTGAAACATAGACAAAAAGCCAAACGTTCTGTCACACAGCAACAACTATTAAAAGCAAATAAAACCAGAGAAATTATCCAAAATTATAAATTATACAAGTTCGCTTATTTCAACAACAAACAATTGGGGAAAAATCCAATGATTATTCCCAGATCCAGTGTTCAGTGTTCAGTACTCAGTGTTCAGTGCAAAATGCCACTCAAGTCAGTTATTCACAGCTTTGCATGGAGCAATAGTCTTTTCCACATAGACTTCTGAAGCAAGATGGGGCACAGTCCAAAATATATATATATATATATATATATATATATATATATATTTGAACTGAGGCACTCCTATTGGCCAGTGGGATCCCTCTCACCCAGCACAGTGGTGACAAATTGAGGACTCTGCAGTCTGTGTATGATGACTAGTACAACAGCACAGCAGTGTACAGGACTGGAAGACAGTCAAACTATGACTAAGTCGCAGTGATGACTGTCTGACCAGCTTTCTCCGACGCCACCTCTCTTACACATCCAGATCCTTCACATCCTGGCGCTTCTCTGTGTGATTCTGTTTGATTTCTGTACCGTGCAGATCTCAAACCAAACCGCACTGCCAGTTTGAATCCACAGAATCGTGCAGCTAAAGCATCTTTAGGAAAGGTTTGCAGGTAAGATTCTGTTCTGAGTTCATGTCTACACTTGTAGGACAGACGTCACTGAGCAATCCATTCAGAAACCAAGAAACACACTCATCAGAGCGAAACAGACTGATGCACACTGATGTAAACGGACAGACTGATTCTGACTGTTACATACTGATAGACAGATCTAACCTTGCAAAGCCTACAATATGCCTGAACTCTGATGCAGACTGGTGCAGACTGATGTAGCTTGACACAGGGTGATTCAGATAGTTGCAGGTGTACTTACAGAAGTAAGAAGGAGTAATGTGCTACCAACAGAAAAGTCCCCATCTGCTTTAACTCAGATGTCATCCCTTGCTACGTACTAGCGTGTGTGTGTGTGTGTGTGTGTGTGTGTGTGTGCAGGCATGCATGCATGTGTTGTGTGTGTGTGCCTGTGTGCGTGTGTGTGTGTGTGTGAGTGTAGGTGTGTGTGTGTGTGTGTGTGCAGGCATGCATGCATGTGTTGTGTGTGTGTGCCTGTGTGCGTGTGTGTGTGTGTGTGAGTGTAGGTGTGTGTGTGTGTGTGTGTGTGTGTATGTGTGCAGGCATGCATGCGTGTCTTGTGCGTGTGTGCCTGTGTGTGTGTGTGTGTGTGTGTGTGTGTGTGTGTGTGTGTGTGTGTGTGCAGGCATGCATGCATGTGTTGTGTGTGTGTGCCTGTGTGCATGTGTATGTGTGTGTGTGTGTGTGTGTGTGTGTGAGTGTAGGTGTGTGTGTGTGTGTGTGTGTGTGTGAGTGTAGGTGTGTGTGTGTGTGTGTGTGTGCTTATAATCCATGCCTGGAGGCAGTCAGTTTGGTAATTAGGGTGAAACACCTTTCGCTCAAACACGAGTAGAGAGGCGGAGCACATCTGGCGTCAATCCATTTTAATTACCTGTTATAATTCCTGCTTTCCTGAGCTGGACGTGCTAAGACAGGCTTCCCTTCACTGCGTTCTCATCACTGTGGAAAGACCAGGGCTGCCAGCTGGACCACTACAGTGGAGCTACAGTGCCACCATTAGGTTCAGGGGGGAATTACATCTCTTGGGACCTGGCCACTAAAATGGGTCTTTCGATAAACTCGATCTGCCATTACTTTGCTCGCAAAACCAACAGGTGTTAGTCTAAACAGAACACTTTGTTGAAACCAACAAGTAGATTTTCAGACTTTTAAAAAATGTATTCATAAAGTTGTAATAAGTTTTTTTAATAAGTGTTTTCGTAAGCAAGCTTGCACCGAAAGTAAACTTGCAACTAAACAGGCTTCTGCTCCTCAGAAAAAATGTTAATGACCAAATGTTCACAGTGATATCAATGAATGAATTTATGAATCATTGCATTTATATAGCACTTCTCCGAACGCTCAAAGTGCTTTACAGTAATGAGTGGGAACTCACCACCATATGAGTAATGACATCAGCAAAAAATACATCTGGAAAAATACACAATTTACTTTGTTTTCACTCTGCAGATAAAATCTTTGGTCATGGATTATGTATTTTTGGAATGACGATTAGGAAGCTAATGTTATAATGTGCTGCGCTGTAGACATTTTTGGTTTTGTGGCTATTTTGCAAGTAACTGGCCACAAACTGACTCATTTGTGCTCTTGGTGATCCTGAAACCTTCATACAGTGCATTAAAGGCGGTTTAATGTCGAGAAAATGTTCTTTAAGGGGCGACATAGCTCAGGAGGTAAGACCGATTGTCTGGCAGTCGGAGGGTTGCCGGTTCAAACCCCGCCCTGGGCATGTCGAAGTGTCCTTGAGCAAGACACCTAACCCCTAACTGCTCTGGCGAATGAGAGGCATCAATTGTAAAGCGCTTTGGACAAAAGCGCTATATAAATGCAGTCCATTTACCATTTACCATTAAACGCACACAAAGCACGATTACATTTTCCACTGTCTCACTGTCACTTTCTGTAGGGTTCATTTTCGGATTTCACATAACGATAATAATGAATTCATACACCTGGCGCACAGGACAGAACCGATTGCCCCCGAAAGTTGAGTGACGCGACGGGGGCGGGGGGCGGGGGGCGGGGGGGGGGGGGGGGGGGGGGGGGGCGCTGAGAGATGTCTGCAGGTTCAGGAAGTGGGGGACCGTGGCAGGGGGGCATGGGACTCAGACAGAGGGGATCCACACCGCCGCTTCTGGGCCTCAGGAGTCAGCGCTACACCCAGACGGTGTTACTCTTGTGCTCCTACCCTTAAAACCTAAACCTAGGCGCAACTTCTTTTTTTCAGGACGTGTGGTTCTTTTCTGCTGTTCGCTTGATACAGTTTAATGCTCAGAAGGGTGGTTTTATTTGAATCGTTGAATCTGATGAACTGAAATCTCCTTTGCAGTAGTGTCGGCAGTAACTCCACTGGGGTCAGGCACAGGGTTTTTAAACAACGACCTCGCCGCACATTCGCCAGCCAGCCTCACTGTGACCCTGAGCTCGGCCTGAAGGTCAAACAGCAGGCGTTGGCAGCAAGAGCAACTGGAGAGCGAGAAACGGGGCGGCCCAGGATCTTACCGTCAAACTGATAAGTGCACCAAGCTGGAGTCGCCCCTCAGCGGTGGAGAAAATCAGCCGTTTCCAAGTGAGTCTGATGTCAGGCGCTGCAGGTCTTGGATACAGGCAATGCGAAGGCCTCAGCCAGTTTTGGCCTGAACTCTGAAATGAAAACAGGACAAAATTTAGACACTTTTCTTCTTTTCTAAAACAGCACTGACTCATTTAGTTATTGCACTGCAATTATGCTTGCTAAACTACCTAATAATTACAAAGGGTGACTGATTTTAATGATTAATGAATGTTAGCTCATACACCCGGAGTGCGAACAAAATTATCCTTTGGCTAAGATTAACAAGCCTGACTTAGAGTGGGTCAAACAGAAAAACAAATTCCCTCAACACTCAAAGTATTTATATAGTCCAAAATCAATCCCTCAAAATCTTGAAACACCTACAGCATGCCAATCAAAAGCATAAAGCATTTTAAATTACGCTTCAGGCAAAATCTCTCTCATTTAGAAAACCAAGATACTCTACCTCCAGGTCATTCAATAACTGCACTTTTGGCAGAAAAACTTCCTGTATTGTCCGGTTTTATGGTATGAAGGAGGGTTCCCTCTCAGGATTGGCCTGAGAAGCAAACAGGGAGAGGTGGGGGGACAAAAACCCAACTCTGTCCTCCGGTGATATCATTCGTCTTTGTCAGGGGACAAACCCCCATTAGTCATATGCCGACATATGAAAAAATTAAAACACTGTCAATATGCGGCACATCAGTTTAATAATTAATGTTGTTTGTTTTAATAATTCTGATCACATTGACAGTTTCAATTTCAGGTTTCATTGTTAGGCTATTATTTGGCACCATACCCAAGATTCCCTGGGACTTTTTATTGCAGAAGGTCTTAAGTTCAAGTAAGCACTAGGCCAAAATGACAAAATTAACAGAAAAAAGCAACAAAAAAATACAAAAAATAAAAAATACAACAAAAAAAACAAAGTGTACCATTAAGCCACTGACCA
Source organism: Anguilla anguilla (assembly GCF_013347855.1). Taxonomy (NCBI): domain Eukaryota; kingdom Metazoa; phylum Chordata; class Actinopteri; order Anguilliformes; family Anguillidae; genus Anguilla; species Anguilla anguilla. The sequence goes on from NC_049217.1 coordinate 23,693,342, forward strand.
TGCAAGGCTCTCAGCTATGACAAGCTTTTCTTCCAGTTTTATGCACACACATTTTGGATTTTGGCAAGATCTGGAGATTGCTTTTCCATTTTAGTCACGGAGTTTGCTCCTGCCAATGTTTCGGATAATGACTGTTGACTGCGATGACTGGCTACAATAACAATATTGCAACATACAGTTTTTTTTTTTTCATATCAGTGGCACACATTCGAATACAGAAAGAATTCAAAGACAGTCCTATCGTTTACTGCTGCATGCATCCCATGACTCCATATTCAAGCCTTTCAAGACGTGTGCTGCGTGTATGAAGAGGACTTGAGTTGTAAAAATAAAAGGGTTAGTTCCCTAAAGTTCCGCAAATGTTTTGTGTTCATTGCCGTGCTTTAAGGCCGTTTAAAACAAACATGTCTGTTTCAGAAGCCGAGAAAACAGCCTGGAAACATTGCGCGTAATGGCTGACCCCCTCAGACACCCGCCCCCCCCCCCCCCACTCCCCCACAGAGGAAACGCAGACGTCCCAGTACACGGCACTGACACAGCCACCGTCACGCCTTACTTACGTTTACAGCGTTTTTAACTATTTATGACCAGGCACTCTCCATCCATCTCAGGGGCCTAGGCATCCCATAAAGCCACTGCAAAGGGAACTTCTTCCCACCCTCCAAAAAACCGCCCGCTGGTGTTTTGTGGGTGCCCCCACGTGCGCTCCATGGGGAGAAGAGACGTGATCTCGCAGGAAGTGAAGCACTGGAGTGGGGTTAACTGGGTATTAGTTACGCAGCAAAAACCTTAAGTCCAGTGGAATATGTAAATGACGCTCTTGCCACTTTTGTGCGGGTCGAGCATTTGGTTATTCCATTAAGGAGCACATGAATTGTGTATTTGTTATAAATAGCAGAGGTCTAATTCCAGCAGGGCCGCTCCAGCTAGTTCCACCAAAGTTTTTTTTATTTTTTACTATATAAATTTATACCCGAGCATTTACAATAAACAGTAAATTTATATCCCGAGCATTTTTTAAAAAGGCACAAAATATCATGAGTATAGCGTACACGCACAGTCTTAAGAACATACCAACTCGATATACTATGGAGTTGATATGCTATAAAGCATTTGTGATCAGTACACACATGGCCCTGTAAAACGTTTGACTAGAGGTGTTGTTCTGTGGTTGGAGATTTGCAGCAGAGGAATGATAACATCTCACTCCAAATTTCGGAAGGCTGTAAGTATATCATATAAAAAGGACAGAAAACCAGTCAAATGTACCCCATTTGGTGGAAACTGTGTGTCCCCCAGATGAGGATTTTACGAAGAAGAATGGTTTCAATTAAACTCTTTGTGTTTTCTACTGGTGACAGTTCACTCATGCATCCACACATTCCCCATTATCTGAGGGGTCTGGGAGTCCGCATGTTCACTAAACAGAGCAGGAGGAGAGCGGCCGGAGGTGTTCCCCAGGTCACCCCTGTGACCAGGCAGCCACAGTCAGCCATTTCTCCTTTTTCTTTTCGCTTCTCTCTCTTTTTATTGACAGTGTTACGCTCTGTCTCTCCTCTTCCAACCGAGCGCTCTTTTAATGATTCCCACCTGCATCGTGGTTTATGGGGGCAGTCGTTGTCATGAGGTCGAAGGTCACAGGGGGACCGTACTGGAGCCAGTGTTGAAAGCGGGGCACGGTAGATTACACCCAGTGACAGGAGCAGCGCCCGTGGAGCATGGCGGAGGTGCAGCGTGAGGCTGTGCTGTAGTGGGGCGCATCGGTGTATCGCCAAGCACACCTTTGGGACAAAGTGCTTGGACAGGGAACCTGGTGGGGCAACATTAGGTAAGATTCCTGCCTCTCTCTCAGGTCGTTAGTGAGATAATGGGGGGGGGGGGGGGAGGGGGTGGGTTCAGGCTATGTCTGGACTGTCAATGTAGTGCTTATAAAGGTGTTGCTGCTACTGCTATTACAGTACAAGTTTATGCTAAGGAATGAGATAATCATTTCCAAGGAGAGGATCAGACACACATACACACAACACATATACATGCATACATCCACTCACGTACACATATCCCTAAAAACAAATGCACATATACCTACAAACACACACACACACACACGCATACACACACACACACATAAACACACACAAACACACTCATCCATCCGCCGTTCTGGGACAGGGGCCAGCAGATATGCCTGAGCAGCGCAGCAGCCACTCTTACAGAAGCAGAGGCCCGCTTTAAATGACACGCCGGAGCGCCAGGTGTAGACACGCTCCCCCTCTCTCCCCCGTGCAAGGACGTCTGCTAACGGAGGAGCTAGCGGGAGCGCTATCAGCGCCGCGTCGGAAGATACGGTCGTCTGCGTCCTGCCTCCACACCGCACGCCAGCCTTGACTCCCCAGTGCAGCCCGGGCTTGTTGTTCTAATGACTCCAGTCCACCGGTGAGGGAGCTTCCCTAATGGCCACGTCCATGGGGTTCCCACAGGACACGATGGAGTGAAAAACTGCAGTCAAGGTCTCATGTCACTGGAGAGAATCCCTCTGCGTTTATCTACTACGTCCAGTGAATGCGAAGTACATAATCGCATAAAAACCCATCTGTTTTCTTCACTGTTATGGTAACATTAATGTCCTAAACAGTAGATTTCTGCTGCTACGGTACAGTTTGAGCTGCTGTACTACAGGCCAAAAACCTTGCGCTGCCGTCTTCGAATTTTAGAGCGCACCAACCAACTCTCAGAAATCACGTCAACGAGACACACATGCACGCAAATACACACAAACACAAACGCCTGAGAATTCATTCTCAACCGTTTCGACGTGATGACACTGGCATTCTCTCGTGCTCAAGCCACCAGACGCCCTTCCGAAGGTGGGGCGGCGGGGCGGCGGGGCGGCGGAGCGGCTGGGGGCACGCGGCGTTTAGAGTGCGCCTAAGCCGGAGGCGTTGTGAGCGAGGTTAGGGCCTCGTGACGGACGCAACGCAACGTCGGCAGAGTTGTGTTCATTTTATCTGCCCGAGTCCTCTGGGGAGGACTAGGGGAATTTGGCCTTCAGCATCGACGGCGGGAGAGAAACGGCCGTCTCAGCCGCGGGGGATTACGAGAGGGGGCCGCTCCTCGCCGTCGGAGGGGGAGACGCAGAGCAGACTCCCGTGACACGCGCTGACTTATTCTGTCCTCGGCGAAAGCCAGTTTCGGCTCAGGCATGAGTGGGCGTGTGATATACGATATCTGTGCGTTCTGAAGGCTTTATGTTTGGCATTTCATGGGCCGTGTACGCAAATCATTCTTATGGCAGTCTCATGATAAGCCAAATGGGCTGTGTGTGTGTTTTTTTGGGGGGAGGAGGGGGGGTTGGTTGGGCATAGGCATGCTATTTCATAGCCGGCAGGGCTAAGACTTCATTTCCCAGAGTGCTCTCCACCCACCTGCATCACCCTCTGGTTTCCTCAGAGCCAGGGCCTCCTCTGAGTGGCAGATGGCGGATGGATCTACTCCGGCCCGAAGCGTGTTACACGCCTCCTCCTCCGCAGGTTCTGCCTTTCCTCTCTGTCTGCTTACCTGCGATTTGCACCTGACCGACTGAAACGGACGGCCGTGTCAGGGGGGGATAGAACCGTTTGCTAAAGCCATCACGGCGAGAGACGAGTCAGCAGTGCGTAGGACCATCCCCGAGCTCAAAGGGGAATTAGATTAGATTTCGTTTTCATTCCGTTTCACTCCTGATTTATGCCCGTGGTTTTTAAAAAATTTTTTAAGGTCCATATAGAATTTGATTTATGGAATTCGGGGGTGCCGGTGGGCCCGTGGGGTCCGACTTTACTTTAGATTACTGGCATTTAGCAGAGGCTAATTCAGAGAGACAAAGCGTGAGAGCACAAGTGCAAAGATCAGGGACTGAAGCGCAGCAATTCCCCAGAAGGGAGGCCTAAGAGGGACCGGCAGAGATACCGCCCCCATCCATCAGTCGCACCCCCTCACAGCATTTCTTTCTCGTGGACTCTCTTTCCTGCATTTTTTTCTTTCTGTCTCTTTCCCTGCTTTCTGGGTTGTCGTCTTGGCGCGTACCTTGACGGGTGCTGGTTGGGACACCGTGCAGCAAGGCTGAGCATGAGCGTCACATGGTTTTCTTCTCCCCTGGAGCTGACCGCTGACTGTAATAACACACGCGTGATCATAAATTATAAACAGCAAAAAAAAAAAAATTGCCAAGGAGCCTCTCAGACAAGGCATGTCAGTTACTCTGTGTTCTGTCGGATATTTCTGGCCATGATTGATGTTTTGGTTTGAATATGTGTGTATGCTTTTTTACTGCACTGTGCCGTGAAAAAAATATTTGTCCCCTTCCTGATTCCCTCTATTATGGCATATTTGTCACACTGAATGGGGCGGCATAGCTCAGAAGGTAAGACCGATTGTCTGGCAGTCGGAGGGTTGCCGGTTCAAAACCCCACCCTGGGCGTGTCAAATTGTCCTTGAGCAAGACACCTAACCCCTAACTGCTCTGGCAAATGAGAGGCATCAATTGTAAAGCGCTTTGGATAAAAGCGCTATATAAATGCAGTCCATTTGAATGGTTTGAGATCTTTAGACAAAATGTAATATTAGACAAAGAGAAACTGAGTAAACACAAAACACTAAATTATTGTATCATTTATTTCATAAAAAAGTTACCAAACACCCATATCACCAACGAGAAAAAGTCATTGTCCCCACTGTATGTACATGTTGCATTTTCGAACAATATATGTGTGTTGTGTGTGTGTGTGTGTACATGTGCATGCGTGAGTGCATGCGTGTGTGTGTGTGTGTATGAGATCCATTCAACGCATTTTATGTATTTTTAAAAAAGCACGTAGTGCTACAGGTACCCTAGTCTCAACTGAGCATTACGGGATTGCGTGGAGCCTACTCCCCTCACCTGATTGACGGGGGGGGGGGGGGGGGGGGGGGGGGGGGGCACCCAGACAGGCGGCAGGGTGACCTCTCCCCCTGGCCCGGCCAGAGGCCTCCTTCCCCGGGACGGTGCGCATATTTATTTGAAGGGGCTCAGAGACAGGCCTGGTGACAGGTGCGAGTCGATTCCGGCTCCCCGCCGCGGCCCCTAATCCATCAGCGCTTTCCCCAGCCTTCCGAGCGCAAGTTTGTTATTTCAGGAGCCAAATTCGGCGGGACAGAGAAAGGAGCCAGACCTCTCTCCCGCATGGGGGGGCCGAATGGGGAGTTGGGGGGGGGGGGGGGCAGGGGGGGTTTGGGAAATAAACGTCAGCGGTGAGGCACTGACATCTCCGGATCCCTACCACTTTTCATCGCTTTCAGAAGGCCTGTGACTCTGCACTTCCTCTTTGATGCTTTCAGCCTTTTTTTTAACTCGTTTTAAATTTTTTTAATCGTTATTTTAGCATACAGATGAATTTCACCCCCGTCTACTTTCACACTGGCACTTATTCTGAAACCATTTCTTTGTTCAACTTCTTTCATTTTTCCTCTGCCCATAATCATGTGGACTTTTTTTTTTCTCCTTCATGTCGCCCAGTGTGAATGTAGGAAATAATTGCGTGGTTCAGAATTAGTCCGAGAAAAGCGTGTGCTTCCCGTAACACCAGAAGCTGCCGTAGATAATACGAAGGGAAGGTGGGGACTGCCCAGGCAGCAGCGTGGCCTTGCTGATAGCACTGAAGCACCTGCATCTTATCGGCTTCTGACTGCACGGGGGCCGGCACTACACTAAGTCTGAAGGTGAGGGGCCCGGGGCCCCCAATCAGGTGGGGTGAATTAGCCATGGGATACAAGGATACGAAGAGAAGCAAGCAAGCACTCCGTCCTGCAGGGAATAATATTTTACACTTCCTGATTTACCAGATGCTCTTATATAGACAGACATGCAGAATGGGTCACACAACAAGGCTATATGAGCACTGTCCTCACTTCCCCGACACTGGAATAGTAACTTTGTGTGGTCACTGTGTTTGAAATGTTTTAATGCGATATGGGAAGATAACACATTACTTCACTCTACCTTAACCCGCTGATGGTCTAAATTTGTGACTGATTTAGGCTAGTTGCACACCTGCTGGTGATTACAATTAACATGTCTGAAGCAGGTGTGTGAGGAGCAGGAGGGAGGCCATTTTGTAAGAAGGGGCTGAAGACTCTTCTAGGAAAAACATGAAAGTTCCGTTTTGTAATTTAGTAAAATAACTGCCCGTTGGTACAAACACTTCACATCTCAGATGATTTTGCATTATTCCACATAGCAAACTAGTGGCCAGCTTTGTCACGGCTGTTAATAATAAACATACTGTTGCACACAGGGGTCACAGTAGGGTGGACAAATCAGCAAAAAGTCAGCAGTCACAGTTTAAGAGACACAGAAGTAGGAAAACTTACATACGGTGAGGCACGGTTATCTGGTTGACATAAGGCTCTCTTCACCGAGAGACAGGGTCATGCTGAACCAGGCATAGGCGCACATCAAGGAAGCTGTCAGTACAAGGGGGGCCCCCATGGACACATGTCTGGTGGAGGCAAACAGACGTTTCTCAACAGGATTTAAAAAAAATGTACAATCAAATCAATTCACTACACAACATACTTCACCAGCTGGAATATTTTTAGTTCTTATGTAAGGGTACTGCCTTCATGTGCTTTCAGTGGGCTGTATCCAGAGAATACATTATCTCTACCCCCCCCCCCCCTCCCCCCAACAAGCATGTGCCCTTCATGTGTGAAAGGGAGTAAAGGCTTGGGAGTGGGTCACCTTAGTGTTATCTGTGGCCCTGAGCATGCACTAGTATATATGGGTGCGAGGCATTGAGGATATGGGGTGAGGGTTTAGGATGATAAAAAAGTGATCCTCCCCTGTCCCTCAGCGAGTACTGTGGGACACCCCCGAGGCCCAGCCAGAGCTCAGAAGCTGCACCCCCCCCATCTGCACTTCCTGTGATTCCTTAAAGAACACACACACACGCACACACACAAATAATCTGCACAGCGAGCTGACGGACCCAGCCGTCCAACGTTCATAATGCCGCCATTACAGGCCGTTGGGCAGGTTGCCCGGGCGACCGGCTGCGGTGATAGCCAAGCCAGCAATCCGACAGCTCCAGAATGCCGATGCTCAGCTGTGCTGCTCTCCCGCCACCCCAACCCCCCCCCCCCCCCCCCCCCGCCCCCCACCCTCCCGTCCTTTATTTGTTTCTGTTTTGTATCTTTTTTTTTTTTCTTCTTTCTGAAAACAAGTCTGGGAGAGGGGTGTCATGGGTAATGAACAAGTTTGGCAATCGACTGTGGCCCATTCAGGACTTGTGCCCAGAAATGTTTTAGAAGAAGTCTTTTCAAGGTCCTTCTTTGAGGGGGTAATCAAATGCTGTTCTGTTTCACCGTGTCAGATGTTGAGAACTCTGCGAGAGAACTTTTCACTAACAGAGTCAACAGTGCTATTTTGTAGGTTGACAGGACTGGTCATTTGTTTTGTGATGAAAGCCACATAGTTAGTGCAGAGGTCTCTATGATCTTGACATTTAATATTATTAATTGTTAATAGTACTTCTAATTGTTATTCAAAGATCTGCTCCAAGCAAGTATGTGACGAATAACTTGTGGGGGAAAAAAAAGAAACATAATTGCACATACCCTTTCAACAAAAACATATATTATTGCTTAAAATGAAATATATGCACATTCATTCTCTTGACAACAAAGATGTGAGACCAAAAAGCAACACCGATACCAATATATTTTGTTATGTTATTATGTTATGTTATTGTCATGTTATTGTTATGTTGCAACAGCAGTGTAAGCATGAGCAGAAAGGGCCCCTACAGAAGAATTGTGCTCTCATTCTCAGTGTCAAAATCTGCGCAAGGACCAATGCTGGGGTGTTTGTCCCCAACCCGCCACCCCCGCCCGCCCCCCTCCGCCAATGGAATTTAATTTCCCTAAACAGCTTGTCTGTCAAAGCAAAATTTAAACAAGTACTGTATGTGCTCATGAAGCCACTTATAAAATGTATAACATTTAAGGATGGAACAGCCCTTATGCACTTCAGGATATTGATCATACCCTGGAGACCAACAGGAAACCTTTTCAGTATTATTTAGGGCATTTCAATGGGGGTAATTAATACAGTAATTGATGCAAAGATGGAGTGAACACTGCCTAACAGTACATAAAATATGAAGGTATGCAAGTCGTAGCTAACAATTTAAACACAAACACACACACCTGCACACACATAATATATATTTTGAGAGAAAAGTGCATTTTGTCATTACGTGACCTCAGTATTATGGATTTAATTCCACTTAAAGCAGCCCATTACTCCACCAATGAGAACAGCTCGTCAGCGTGCACTATATTAACCTCTCATAAGGGGAGTTACTAGCAGTGACAGACGAATGGACTGCTTTTTGAAAACATGGCTTTTTCTTCAGCTTATTTATAAATGGACCTATTTTATTTTATTTTTTTCCTAACACACCACAGTAAAGCTAGATCCAAAAGACTGTTCTGTACTGAGATTATGATTTGCCAGGAAAGTACTGGGTCCTTTCGAAAAGAAAAACATACATGTTTAACTTTACGTTTAATTTAAAAAATTGGGGTCGGAACATGGATGTGCTGCCAGCTAAGAACAGTAATAGCGGAATGATTAGGCCCGAGGGAAAGTGTAAACTCAAGCCTTCAAACGGTCACCATTGACTTGAGTATCACTACGCCTGGGTCGACAGGCCCATGACAAACTTAGCCAGCGACAATAAGCCAATGCGTCACATAGTTAAAGTAAAGAAACTGGTCTGTGCCCTTCTCTCCAGTATGTGTATATATGTTTGGCCCACGGAAAAGACAAAATGGAACCTACTGTCCAGCACAATCGACTCGGTGCCCAGTAGAACAAAAGCACCATGGTGCATCAAAAAACATAAAAAATAAAAAATAAAATAAATCAATAAAAATTGGGTTTTATTTATTCATCTCCCAGATGGAGAAGCCATGAGCTTAGCCCTCAGGCGTGAGTGGCACCCTTAGATGTGTTCTGCTTGTTAGGTGTTTGGAAGCGGGCTGCCATTGGCCGAGGGCAGCTGATGCCATAGGGCAGGGGAAGGAAGAGGAGCAGGAAGTGGACACTGTTTGTCTCTGCAGAGGGGGACCACCCTGCCCTGTAATACTGTATGTATTTGGGGAATAGAGCAGAAGAGAGAGAAGGGAGAGTGAAGGAGAGAGAAAGAAAGACAAACCCAGTCCAGCAAAGCTTCAAATTCCAGACAAGTTCATTTATTTAAAAAAAAAAAGTACTTTCTGGAAACTGGCATCAGCCTGTTGTTGAAGCACTGACATTCGAAACTGCGTGAGCGGTTTTACGGTTAGCGGGCAGATATGCACGGCTGACTGACGGTCAGCTGGAAAACAGAAAGTCAGCCTTCAGTCTGAGGCAATGAGCTCAGACCAAAACGCGGTAACAATCATAACAACCGAAATAACTTCAACCTGCACTGATAAGCCAGCGTAAAGAAAAACAGATCGACGGCCGTTCCTTCGAGCGCTCGGCAGAGAGACGGACGCCGCGATCGACAGGCTCCCCCCGGGTTCGTCAGAGCGGTCCGGCGTAAACGACACCGCGGGAACCGCGTCCCGGGCGCAGAGGCCGGCCTGGCAAGGAGGCGCGGGCGCCAGTACTGCGTGCGATGGGCGGAGCCCCGCCCCCTCGCGCCCACAGCCAGGGCCCGTCACCCTGCCGCTGGCACCCGCCCGGGCCGTCCGCGCCGCTCCATCTGGCAGAACTCGGCCCCGGCTCTCCCCGCGGTAATTACCAGTGTAATTAGCCGCAGGAAAAATGTAATAACTCTCACCCGTATTGAAAGGAACTGCCACTTTATCCCAATTTTATTTTTTGGGGGGTGGGGGGGGGGGGTGAGACGAAAGTATCGTTCAGCCGTGCGAAAATATGAAGTAGCGTCTGGCCTTCCCAAATGGTGCAAAGGTGAAGCGGCAACTTCAGGAGGGAGAAAAAAGAAAAAAAAAAAGACATTTTGTTCTCCACCAAATCCTACGTCAGAGATTCGAAATGATTCCCGTCTGCACAAATCACCACAAGTGTTTTGACGGTTGTGAGAAGAATGAAACGTGTTGAAAGTTTATTTTCTTTGGAGTTGGGCTCAGTCGACTCTTTTCTGTGTTACTACACCATTATTTATTTGCCAAGCAGACACCCATTCCCTGCGAGACTTACCCAACCTACCGTTTATATGCTATCCTACTAAACAGTGGGGCTGAAACAAATCAGGATAACCCCCTCTAACGGCTAGACTTCTGTCAGGATTTCCACACCCGGACTACACCTTGACCTTGTGCGATCATCTTATTTTGGCTCTCTGGTCTTAGCGTCTCTTGGTTATTTTCACACCCAAAGGCAGAACCCCAAGGCTCCAGAAGAGGGGGATGGGGGTCAGGTCAATATTTCCCCTTGTCTCAACTCAAATAAAAAATTAAATGCCCAAAAAAAAAAAAGAAAACACTGCTAAAATAGTCAACCATCAAATAGAGATTTCCATTCAAACAGGCATAGACAGACTTAAAGGCAGATCACCAAACCCCAGCAACGATCAGATTTGAATTGTGGATTGAGACTGCGTTACAAAAATGAATTATGTCCTTAGGATTGATGCTGTAACGTTTCACTGTATGCTGCTGAGTAGAGAGCCTACATTTGTATGGCTTTGCACCATATTCTCCCTTAAGACATTAAAACATTTACCCCCCTCTGCTTAAAACTACAAGTTAATTGAATTTGCAGGGAAATATAAGCACTTGGCCCAGGTTTGCCCAGGGCTGGCCTTGTTTCAGCTGGGAGTTTCAAATTCACTGATTAACATTTATAACTGTCAAGTTTTTGTTTCACATTCTTAACGCGGACACTCAATCGGAGGAAAAAATATGCACAGAAGAGTCGCTACATCGAGCAGGGGGCTTAATGGATGTGTTGCTTATTTTCCTCCAGGACCCCAGTGCATGCTGGGAATTCTACGGGGAACAGGAGCCCTGTTCTCCTTCTCCACCCCGCTACTGTACTTGAGCACCAGAATCCATATCTACGGAATTAAAGTTTGAGGATAAATATTATTCAGTGCAATCTGAGAGGGTGTCGAGGTGTTTGGGCTGGGGGCGAGGGGGCCGAGGGGGCCGAGGGGACGGGGCCCGGAACCCGAGCGCGATTCCGGGCTCCCGGCAGCGGCCATCTCCGCGGACATCCATGGGAAACTCGGAGGGGTCAAGGGTCACGGAGCGCAGCACCGCCCACCGCCACGGCACCAAGCGGCGTTGCGAGAGGTCCCCCTCTGAAACCCCCCACGCCACCCACCACCCCCCCCCTTCGGGAGCGCGCGGAGTGGACCGGCCCGTCTCTTCGACACCACGGGTCAAGAGAGTCGCGCCTTCCCCTCTCGGCGCGGAGCGGGAAACCGTCTCGGGTGTCTCTCCTCGCCCTTTCAATAGCGGCTCTGTCTCCGAGGAGCGCGGCAGCTCCGTAGGTCCATAGGATGTGATGTCGTTACCGCACGCTTACTGCCCCCGCTGTTTCGCAGTTAAAAAACCACACCCGGCTACGTGTCACACTAAAACCCCTTCCCCTTCTGCGATTAATCTCTATCATCTGGGAGGCAAGAAAAACATCATTCATAACGCTGGTTCTGAGAAACGCCACTGGTCGTATCCGTTTGGAAATGACTGGCTGTCCGGTGGATGAAACGGTGCGGGTTTCAGTCTTACGGTCCCATTGGCGCAGTCAGCCTGCGTCAATCAAAGCTCCTGTCCGTCCATTTGTCTACCATTCCCAGCCACACATGACAAGGCGTTGCACTTCCAATGTCTTCACCTCTGAGTGTGTGTGTGTGTGTGTGTGTGCGTGACTGTCTCAAAAAATTCTAATTAGAGCTACAGATATGAATAAAGTCCCTCACTTTTTGTTTTATTATTTTAAAAAAGAATAATAGTCTTTAGTTATTACAATTATCTCGTACCAATTTATAATAATTTAAATTTTATCATTACAGTAGTTCTGGGCTTAAAAATGGTTCAAATTCGCTATGTGTGCATACTTCATCAATATTTTATATCTGCAGCACACAGAATTGAGCTGAACAGAGTTAGAGAGAGAAAGAGAATGTGACAGAGAGACAATGGAGAGATGGAGAAGGGCAGACTGACTCTTAATTGTATTATATAAGCCCTTACACGTACCCGTCTGCCAGGGAAGCGTCTGCTCTTCTCTTTCTTTCGAGGCTCCGCTTGCAAAATGAACAGTAGCGTCGTGCCTGGCGCTGAACCTTTAACGAAAGCGAAATTGGATAGTCTTATTTTTCACAGGCACCGATCTGTTTAAAAAATCCATCAAAAAACCTCAATGGAAAAATATATCCATTCGGACTTCATGGTCAGATTCATTTCCCAGGAGAACGGGATGCAATGATGCTTTCCTCCATTTCAATCTGAAGGGAAATGATTCAGTTAAAAATAGAAATTTTTACCTAATGATGTAAAAACACCAAAGCAAGAATTTTTACTGGATCCACATAATACATGATAGATAGACAGATGTGTATTTCTAAAAGTATGCCTTTGTGGACAACTCAGTAGCAATATAATACATTTAAAACAAAAAGATATATATGAATATTTGAGTATTTCAATAATTAGTACACAGTGTGACTTATGATCATAACTGTATATTGGATATCAGTACAACTAAACAGCGAATATGACAGCCAGATGTGATTGCAGTGTAGGTTCACTGTGCAGAGTTTATCAGCTCAAAGTCTGAAGCAGTGAGGAGCTGTCTGAAGGAGTGACAGAAGAAGCTGCAGTAACTGAATCTGGGTGTCAGCAAAGGATGAGCCCTGTCCTGGAGCGTTCACATTCCATAGTTTAGTTCAGTATCTAAAGTGGGCAAGATCTCGGGCTAAAGTGGGCAAGATCTCTGGCTAAAGTGGGCAAGATCTCGAGCTAAAGTGGGCAAGATCTCTAGCTAAAGTGGGCAAGATCTCGGGCTAAAGTGGGCAAGATCTCGGGCTAAAGTGGGCAAGATCTCGAGCTAAAGTGGGAAAGATCTTGAGCTAAAGTGGGCAAGATCTCGGGCTAAAGTGGGCAAGATCTCGGGCTAAAGTGGGCAAGATCTCGGGCTAAAGTGGGCAAGATCTCGGGCTAAAGTGGGCAAGATCTCGAGCTAAAGTGGGAAAGATCTCGAGCTAAAGTGGGCAAGATCTCGGGCTAAAGTGGGCAAGATCTCGGGCTAAAGTGGGCAAGATCTCGGGCTAAAGTGGGCAAGATCTCGAGCTAAAGTGGGAAAGATCTCGAGCTAAAGTGGGCAAGATCTCGAGCTAAAGTGGGCAAGATCTCGGGCTAAAGTGGGCAAGATCTCGAGCTAAAGTGGGAAAGATCTCGAGCTAAAGTGGGCAAGATCTCGGGCTAAAGTGGGCAAGATCTCGGGCTAAAGTGGACAAGATCTCGGGCTAAAGTGGGCAAGATCTCGGGCTAAAGTGGGCAAGATCTCGGGCTAAAGTGGGCAAGATCTCGAGCTAAAGTGGGAAAGATCTCGAGCTAAAGTGGGCAAGATCTCGGGCTAAAGTGGGCAAGATCTCGGGCTAAAGTGGACAAGATCTCGGGCTAAAGTGGGCAAGATCTCGGGCTAAAGTGGTTCTGGTCTGAATGCACCGCGGTGGGTTTTCAAGAATGTGAGCAAATGAAATGCTTGGACGACAAATGATGGTGGGCTTAAAAAATAGCGCCAGGCCACCGGAACCTGCCGCTTCGGACCGCAAGACCGCCACGGCGAGGCGAGCCCTGATGGTGTCCAGACTGCGCTCCTCTAGGGGGTCTCGGCGCCCCGCGTGTGGCCCGCATTCCTGCAGCCCGCATTCCTTTAAGACCCGAAATCCACCAGAACCAAAGAGCTAATCCCTCACAGAGGGGCTGCTGGGGGACGGGAGGCAGGGAATTAGGAGCAGCTGTGGACTGATACGGACCAGCAGACAGAGCGCAAAGGGGTGCAGCGTGTGGGGGAGAGGGGTGCAGTGTGTGAAGCAGAGGGGTGCAGCGTGTGGGGGATAGGGGTGCAGTGTGTGGGGGGGAGGGGTGCAGTGTGTGGGGCAGGGGGCTGCAACGTGTGGGGGATAGGGATGCGGTGTGTGGGGGAGAGGGGTGCAGTGTGTGGTGCTAGGGGCTGGAATGTTTGGGTGCAGCACAGGGGGTGGGGGACAGAAGACGGAACTCAGGTGGGGAGGGCGCGGGTGGGCAGGGAGAATGAAATATTGGAAATTGGCGTAGAATCTGATTTATGTACAGGAATAACGGATATGCGCTACTACATATACATGGCATTACACATACCAAAACATGTGAACGTCCATACCACAACATGTGAACTTATCATATATGGCAGTACTAAACGCCCTTAAAATGCCTTCATCCTACACTGCGTTTTTGCATTTGCCACAATTAGAAAAGTGTTTCTCAACCCGCTTTTCCAGTTTTTACCCTGATTGGCTCTGGCTCTGGCTTTTCAGATTTTTCTCTCGGGAAAAAAGCACCACACACTGCACACACTGGCAAAGGCTTTCTCGGTTTTTCTGCAAACAAACCCCATACAGTGACATCTGCCAGGCGAGGTCCTTGTCTGTAGTAGCAAACTATGCCCCTCCAAAAAATGAAAAAAATAAGTCAATTCCCAGATCAGATCAACATACGCACATAGTTTTTACGCTGCAACATAAGCTATTGCAATAGGAAGCAACACAACACAAAAGAGAGAAAGCAATGTAAGAAAACTCAAAGAAGATGCACCAGTACAGTATCATTTTAAAATGCGGATGCAAACACACATTCCTCAACATTTAATTGGTTCATTCACTTCCCTTTTCTTACTCTGATGGATGACCTGTTAAGAATCTCTTCTCAGTCATCCGTTCTGGGAGTGCAAAACATTTTTTTCCAGCACAATAAGAAAAATATAATAATAAAAAATGAAAAACAACTCTGCCTTGTACCACACGCATCGTCTCCTTTTTCCTCTCTGTCTCTGTCTCTTTCCTTTCTCTCTCTCTCTCACTACAGTGCACCATCCCATTCCTTCCCTCAAGCCAGAATGTAATAGCCCCGCCGCCCCAAACAGAATATAATAAAAAGATTAATGTGCAACAGGCGGAATATTTAAAAATAATCTGGAAAGCAGCGCTGGACCCAGCGGCTGTCTCATCCCAGAGTGGACCCGCAGCGAAAGCGCTTCTCATTCCACAAACGTAAGACCCGCCACCCGACACCAGAGCCCTGTGGCACCCTCCTCTCGTTGTTATTTGGGAAATGCTAGACATAGTTTGGGGCTTTTCAAACAGCCTATCGTCTTACCATAACAAGCCAATCCAATATGCTTTATTGTTATTATGCTGGAGTGGCGGGGAGAGAGGCCGTTCTGTCCGGCCGCAGACAGCCGCGGCACCGAAACCCAATCGCTCCCAATGAAGTCCGGCGGATCGGCCGCCATCTCCCTCGCGCCCGGTCTGGGGTCGGCCGCACGGCGTTCCCCGGGCGACGCCGACGTGCGTGGCATGGGTGACGCCCCCGCGCAGTCAAATCCTTGAACAGGGGATATCTTCAGGGGTTGAGACTGTGCTGAACAAGCACTCTTTTAATTTTTTATTAGAAATTATTTTTTATCTCCGACTTGGAATTTGGAAGGCCCAGAAGCGCTAATCTAATCTCGGAAACATCCGATAATCCAACAGGCCCCCACCTCATGGAAAAGTCCCCCCCCCCAATGTCAGGTAGGAAGAAATAATCCCATTTTTTTAGATCTAGACTGATAATGCACCTGTAGAGCCTGACCTTTGCTTACCATGGCGTAGTTTTCAATAATGTCAGTGCTGTGTTTGATTCATTCTACATCTTTGCAGTTTTTAATCTTTGCCATATTATGTGCAGTGAGATCTTACCTCCTCCTCATCTCCATCTCCTTCTGGGTCCTCTGTCCTGAGTAGAGGCTCTTCAGCGCCTGGGGTGGATATCTGTTTCTTCAGCCGAAGGAACCTGAAAAAGATGGTAAGGAGGTGCGCATGTGCGTAAATATTAGGATTAAGGTGACATATTACCACTAAACCCTACAACGCTGCTACCGATGCCAGCAAATTCATTAGTTTCTAGAAGCTCTTCACACACTAGTAAATTCTTAAATCTTTATGCCACGGTCCAAACTTCGTCAAGGGCAATTTGTTTTAGTCCCCCAGATAAACCGTTGATCTTGGTCTTTGCTAAACAGAGTTAATCACAACTCTAGCTTGGTTCAGTGAAAGGCAGGGGCTGCGATTTGAAACCGTGTTATATAATCCCACCCATGTCTTCTTCGTGAACTCGCTCTTAGGATGAGTTTAAACGGTGAAACGGACAGTGAAAGGGCACTAACTCAGGCCTTTAATTCAAGGTAATATAGAACATTTTATTACATAAAATCATACAAAAACAGAAATGAAAGATAAAGCCATAAAGACCTACAAGCATTCTGAAAGGAAATCCAATTTACATTACAGCAATCAAAGAGATCTGGCCTTTTCCTCCCTCACCACTTTTCCGAGATTCACGCGGGGGGGGGGGGGGGGGGGAAATGCAATCACTTTAAGGGAGAAAAGAGAGAAAAATCAGGCGCAGAAGGATGGCCTCTGGCGTGGGTCCACTTTGGGCCGTGATTGTGCTTCCTCCCGGCACGTCTAACAGGACTGCAGCGCGGGATCCTCTGCTTTTAATCCCTCCCAGGTGTCCGACGGGCGACCCCAGGCGTTGAGAGCGGGCGGGGGGGGGGGGCAGGGGGGGCTGGGGACGCCGAACCCGCGCTGTGCGGTCCGTGGATCCGGTCCACGAGGGCGGCCCAGGCGTTCCGTTTCTCCGCCAGCGGACGGGCCAGCGCTCGCCTACGGCCCCCCGCCGGGTCGCGCCGCCGCAGCCCCCCGCCGACGCCGCGCCGCTCCCTAATTAAAAACGCACTGAATCGATAATAAAGCAATAGCGACGACACCGCGGTGGATTTGTTTTATAAAAATATCCCGAGCGGTTTGTGGGCTGTGCGCTCTCCCAGGAGGCACAGGAGCCTGGTTGGGCGGTGTTACCTCTCCACAGATATCACTGCTGTAGGTGTACCCACTTCAAACCCCCGTAATCGGCAACATCTTAACTCGTACTCGGCGAGAGCCGGGACAGCTCCGCACCCCGCGGCCACCGAAACCTAACCCTCTCGTGGTCCAAAAGGGGAGGGAGGGAGGGAGGGAGGGAGGGAGGCAGGCCTCTGCTGTTTGTTACCCTTAAGGAGGTGGGATTTAGCACCAAAGGCGTTTGTTTAGTTTGTTTTTCATGCAAAAGCCAAGGTCAGAGGGAACGTAAAAAGACGCGCCTCGATTATGCCTCGCTGGAATAGGCCTTTTCTGAAATGGCATCTTCCCTTTCGTCCCCCCATCGCTATTTCACTGATCTGAAGCGACGGCTGACTAACAAGGTTAGGTTTCCTCCATTTTGCTTTCTGCTATCCAAGCTCTACAGACCAGGTGTAGAACAGTGAGTTCTACAGTCCACAGTCGGTGGCTTTGGTCCTACCTGCTGAATGTTCTGCCCCCAAAAACTTCACGTGTGAACTTCTTTCTGCAACCCCTTGACCCTACACCAATTAAACACGAGTATGCGAGTGTATACTTGCGTTCGATTCGTGGAGTGCCACATTTTCTCGAGTGATGTTTTACAAACAGTAGCGGTTCTAGAGCTCCAATCATGTGTTCAGCAGAGAACTTTGTGCGTGGACCAGGTGGAGACTGCAATCGTGGGCCCGGGGTGGGGGACACCCATGACACAGGGTTCACAAGTGAAGCATGAGAAGGAAGACAACATAATAAACTGGACGGCATCTTGCTTCACGAACCTTTGAAAGCTGCAGCTTTGATGACATATACGTAGTGATGTGCCACTTCATATTCATGAATAAGCAATATTATACATCATCATTTTCTTACATATATATATATGTCGACCTTCTATTTGTTGTGTTGAGGGGTGGACCAAGGCTTGACCTCTGACCCCACTGCAGTGTCATCACATTTGGTTTTCAACCAGCACAGATGACAGGGAATGGCATAGCCATGACATTGGGAAACTAGTTGTTTCCATTTTAATTCAGTCACTTTTAAAAGTCTGAAGAGAAAGATTAAAGAAAAAAAAACATCCAGAGAAATATAAACAGACCTGAATTTATCACCCATGAAGGGTTTCAGAATAAGATAAAACATATTCTATTCTATTCATTTCAAATACAGCTGGCAAAGAATAGAAAGCTGCTAGTTTTTAAATCATCTTAGTTATGAAACCATCCAAAACATGTATTTGCTATGTTCATTTAGCTCATCCACTGTTAATGTACTAGCTGTCTGTTATTCTTCACCATTATTTCACACACAAAGCTATTGACGACATATACGCACCTCTTGAGTCCTCTTAGCACACATCTTCTGCACTGGTGTTAGGGAATCCCGCCATCTGCTGGATGCTCAACAGAGCTGCAGCTACAACTCACTAAGAAAGTCCAAAAACTACGAATTTCTGAAAACTGCTCACAGGATTTAACGTTAAACGTGAGTGTAGCATACCTGTTGTTGCTATTGCTATAGTTATTTTCCATCAGCAGCAGAGAAGTATATAGAAATTATGAAGCTTTATAAAAAATTCAAAAAAGCATTTTTTTTTTTTTTTTTTTTTTTTTTTACAGTGAAAAATGCTTCACAGACCCTGAGAGGCTGTGACTTACTTTGGAGAATTCCTTTTTGCCATCTAGTTGCAACACAAAGGTATTGCTTTTTATGGAGGAAGAGCCCCTCACATGAAAGATGGGAACTGTCATATCTAGGTCTGCTGAGACTCAGCAATAATATTCAAATGATCCTCAATCCTGGTCAGACGATAATATCAAAGTAGAATGCCAATCCAAGGTTAGAATTTTGGGTTACTGTGTGAATGGCCAGCACAGGAGTAAGCTAAACCTGAGCTACAAGATTACGTTCCATCTCTTGAGACAACACTTTTCATTTTATCTCCAGAAGGCGACCAGAAAAAAAAAACCAAAACGGGATTCTCTGGAGCCTCAGAGAGTGAAAATCTCCCACTGTCGTTCTGATGGGCTGAGCTGCCAGTGATGTAATCTCCCTCAGGACCAGCAGGCCTGGGTCCCGCGCTGATCTGATCTGATCTGATCTCCACGCATGGCGCCAGCTTGGGATCATGCGCTATCGTAGCTATCGTTCTATAAAGGCGAGGTCGAGCGCAGTCAGAGAGCCGAGTCAAACACGTAGCGGCTTCGGCGCGAGACAGACGCAGACCCCTGTGGCTGAAACACACACAACTACCGAGGTCAGACCTCGTAGCCAATCGGAGTACTCCAATGAACCAACGTTACTCTGGAAGCACACACCGCCACTTGTGATGGGTCAGAAATTCCTGGAGGGTTATGGGGCATTCATACTGGTCAAGAGCCCACGCTCAAGGCCCAGTTAACCGCTGGCAGTCCACCCAGAGACCAGCCTCCAGCCTAGTTTACGTTTGGAAGGGACCCTGCACTTATTCGATGCTGTTATGTTAAATAAAACCGCAGGCAGGAGGAAATTGAATTACAGTAATGCCCCGGCTATATCCTTATCGACTCCATCTATGGGAGATTCAAAACACATTGTGATCCAAACAGCGCCAGACCCACAATACAAAGTAACCCTAAGGAATTCCTGGTATTTTCTGTTTGCTTATTCATGACTTACTACCTCTTCAGGGCTCTGATGATGTCATGGCAACACACAGGAGGAGTTTCTCTCATAACCGGGCCTGGCCAAGTAAAGGCACATAGGCTTTGTCAACCTTTTTTTGGTGCACATTATCAGTTCTGTTAAAAAAAAAAAAAACACTCATCTAAATGAGCAGCAGCAGATGGCAAACAGTTCTTAATAAGTCAATATTCTGTGAGTATGGATCTATGAGGCAAGAGTTTACTGTACTGTATTTAGCAAAGATATTTATAATATATTTTTCTGTCATTGCTAAATTCAGTAATGTGTGCAAGTAGCGTTAATGCCCGCTGAATGTTCATTGATGTTCTTGTTTTTCCATTGTGTGGTACTTGCCTTCACCAACGTAATTGAATTCACAGCAGTACCACTCATGTCCACTGGGGGCCAAAGTTCAGTCTCAGCCTGGCTCAAACTTCTGTTGCCTCCACGCTGTTAATGGTTACCATCTGAACTGAAGAAGCAGTATGCTTTATCATTAGTCAATTTATAGCACATTGCTAATCCCCAAAATATCATCTGGATTCCACAGAAGACCGAACACATCACACAAATTACTTCAGAAAGGAAAAACACCAAGGAGCAGAGATGTTTGAGTGCCTCTTCATATTTTATTAAACATAGTAAATCATATTTCTGGAGTGCATATATGGCATGATTAAGACTACTGATTGGTCCTATGTATGAGTTTAAAGTGAAAATGGTTGGGAAGGAGAGTTGGAAAAGTTTTTTTTACGGAAACCTTGGAATGAATGTCCCTTTAAGGCAAAAGGTCAATTGCTCAAATAACAGATGAACAAAATTAAAAGACAGAGACAAAGAAGAGAACAAATATCAGGGATAAACTTAAACGAAACAAAAGCGTTTCAAGGCAGTACCAAGCAAAGTAACATTTGATGAGCATGTCACAATTTTTCTTCCGTCTCTGCCCCAGTGAAAATGGGACTCCCTGAGTAGAATAGCATTCCCACAATAACACTTTCCAAATTATTAGTTTCAAAGTATTCCAGACAAATACTTTTAAGTGCAAACAAAAGCCTATAGCACTGAAGGGATATAATGTTCACAATAAATGATGGAAAAAAAAAACTGACTGTGATAAGAAGATTGTCTCTGCGTTCAAAAAATTATTGCATCCCGCTTTCGTGACAGGCCAGAAATCAGGAGGCGAAATACATTCGGTAAAAGTTCACTTTTAGAAAGCCATAATTAACAGAAATATTGCACTTCATTATGTACCCGTCTCGCAGCACATCCAAGCACGATTTGTATAAAACCCGCAGGCTAAGGTACACAGCCGTGAGTATCACAGTTCACGCTCATGAGAATTACATATGTAAGGATATACATGTGTTCGCTGTATGAGATGTGAAACAGAAGACAGATTGCGATACTACAGTAAAAAGTACAGACGCAGTAAAAGTGGTTAAGAAAAGCTTTAACAATGGCAGGGAGTGGGGGCGGGCGTGGCCGTGGGCCACGTCATCGCCGTCCGCGGTTCTGTCGAAACGTGGCGATGAGCTTCCACGCCTCCACAAATTTCGACAGGAAGATCTCGTCAGGGAGGAGCTCCACGTCTGGGGGGACGTCGACATCCTTGCGCTCAATGTACGACACCAGCGTTTCTTTCAGTCTGAAAACAAGAAAACAGAGGGTTTTCCTTAACTCCTCAAAATACTACTGTGGGTCCACCTATGAGAGCAACCATCCCCAGAGAAGTGACTGGATAAAATTAATTTTAAATAATGAATTATATGGTTTTAACATCTTTCAAAAACAACATATGCATACACTGTAGTGTGATGCATGTAAGAGGTAACTGGCTTTAATGTCAATACTCATTTTTTAGATGCAAAACACCTCATGGACCTGGCTTCTATCTGCCTGCGTCTATCTGACCCTCTTTCACTCTCTCACTCTCACATTTAACAGGCTGAGGATTCTCCACAAATGGGAGCTATTAGCTTAAGAGCGGTGCTTCACATCAATGACACTGTCGCTCTATGAATATATGCATTTTGTGATAGCTGGAAGGTAAACTACAGACACAATTTCAAGGAAGAGCCTTTTTTTTGTTCTTCAGGCAGCAGCATTGTCATGGTGAATTTGAACCTGTGACCCTTGCAGTCATGTGATCTCACCCCCAGGAGGCCCTGTACATTTCCAGGGCTTGGGCATCCTTCAGGTGCAGCAGCAGGAACTCGTGCATCTCCAGCAGACAGGTGTCCACACTGCCCTTAGAGAGGAACGCCATCAGCAAGCCCCTCTCCTCCTCACTCAGAGGCTTCTTATACTCCCCCAAGACGCCCACAAAAGGGTCCTGTGAGGAGGCGGGAGGAGGCAGGAAACACACGACGACAAGGAAGCAGGAGCGGGCGGAGAGAGGGAGTGAAAAACAAGAGCGAGAGAGAGAGAGATAAGAGATGAGTTTGTGTTCAGCCTTTTGTCATGCACATAAAAATGCAATACTAACTTTTACTCCGAACACACACGCATCCACGCACGCGCACACACACACACACACACACACACTAAATCTAAATCCACACAATTAAGGTGAGTGCAGCTTCTCTTACCCTCTTGAGACGCAGCATGTTCTCTGATTTAAGGGACGCCAGGAGCTGCCACACGGCTGCACAGTGCTTCAGACTGCACCGGCTCAGGGCCTGCAGAGCACAGTCAGGGAACAGCATGCACAACACAGTCAGGGATCAGAGCGTACAGCACAGTCAGGAAACAGAGCACATGGCACAGTCAGTGAGCAGCAAATATCTCTGGGTAAGAGCAGCTGTTGAGTGCGTGTGAAGTGCCAAATATAAATGTGGAAACTACATCCGAGTGCAGTGTGTTGGGTCTGATGGGAGATGTAGTGTGCACAATGTGTGGGAGCTAACAGGAAATAAGGGGTGTAAGAGTGGGGGGTGATGGGAGATGTAGTGTGAACACTTTGTGAGAGCTAACAGAAGACATGAAGTGTAGGTGTGGGAGCTCATGGGAGATGTAGAGTGAATAGTGTGGGACCTACGGGGGTGCAGTGGGTGGGGGATCACCTTTAGGATGTGGGGGGCTGTCCGGTCCCCCATCTGTAGAACGTCTCTGAGGTAGCAGACGAGCTGCATGTCAGGGTTTTCACCCGTCATCGCAAGGAAACCCAGAGCTACCTCCACCACCTCCAGAGCCTCACACACATCACTGTACGCTGCCAGCTCCCCTGCCAATGCTGCCAGGGTCAGAGCGGGCAGGGCTTCCTGTGGGCACAGCCAATCAACTAACCAATCAGAGCTGGCCAATCAATCAAGGAATCAGTGTGTTCATCAATCAATGAGATTATCAACCACAGCAAGCCAATCAATTGATCGATCGATCAATCAATCAACTAACCAACCAATACAGGCAGTCAATCAATTAACTTTCTGCCAAATATGGATTCATTCAACAGGAGAGTGGACATGTAACCAGAAGTTTGTAGGTTCAAATCCCATGCAAGGTGCTTCCATTATACATGCTGAAACATAAACTATATGTATGTAAGCCAATAAAACATTTGCCGTGAAAACTTCCAAGTTCAATAATGCAACTTCTTCCCTACAACAATTGAGAAATTAAAACTTCAGGATTGGGATCAAACACAATTATCAGCTGCCATTTGCAGGTGTGACTTACTTGTCCAACCTTGTCTTTCACATCCTTGAAAATGTTTACATAGTTCCGGTCGTGTCTGTTCACCAGTGTTGGAATTCCCTGGGAGGAATGAGACAATGAGAAACTGCATTTCAGTAGTTAACCATTTGGACACATATCGCACAGTTCCTGTCTGGGTTATTCACGGGTTATGAAGGCAATAGGGCAAAGACGAACGGGAATTATGATTAAGGTTAAGGTCTGGTTAATTTAGGGTTGGGATGCGGTTTAGATTTATTCCTGAGTGAGGAGCTATGGTTAGGGAGTTTGGGGTTGGATTTTGGGTCAGAGGTTATGGCTATGTGAGGAGTTAGGATTAAGCTGTGGGGAGTTTGGGCTAAAGTCAGGTTTTGGGAGATGGTTTAGGGTTTAGGGCAGGGATATTCAAATTCAGTTCAAGATTTTCCAAGAGATCCCACCCACTTGGTGTCCCAGGTCTAAATCAGTCCCTGATTGGAGGGGAAGAATGAAGACCAGCAGCTCTACTGGCCTTGATGGCCAGATCTGAGTATCCCTGGTTTAGGGTTTAGCGACAGGACTAGTGTGGTTAGGCTAACATGCACCAGACGGCGTGTTGCATGAGCTCCAGCTCTGGGCTGGACCCCCAGTGCCCCCGCCCCCCCGCCCCCCCGCCTCCCCGCCTCCCCGCCTCCCCCCGTCCCGTCCCGTCCCGTCCCGCTACTCACCACCAGGCTAATGAGAGGCTTGCCCTGCAGGAAGCGGGTGACCACCTGCTGCTGGATTTTGGGGAGGTCGTATTCGGAGATGGTCTCCTGGCCGCGCTCCACGCTGTACTGGCAGTGGGACAGCACCAGGGGGAGCAGGTCGCGCTCCGGCTCGTAGCGGATCACGTGCAGGTCGCTCAGGTCCGCGGGGCTCACCGTGTAGCTACGGGAGGATCCCACAGTGAGACCACGCCCTCCCCACAACCCCCCCCTTTCCCTCTCAGCACGCAAGCTACGCAGGGCCAGTGAGACCCCGTACCTTCCATTTACCTGCGGTACCAGTTCAATAAAAATTTCAGTCAAATCCTCCCTACAATCAAAAACTCATAGGAAAAGCAGAGTGGGACATCTTAGGATAATACCACCAAAAACAGCCTCAGTATCCCTAAAACTGAATGCTGTTCCAGGATCAGCTCTTTCAACCGCAATACAAACTAAAAACATTTTTCTTAGTGTTGATGCCGATCTAAGATCAGTTTCTACGGGAATCGTTTATAAAAAAATTTAAAAAGACAGCTTCTCAAGTTGATTTCCAAACACCTCTCAACAAGCACTTTGAAGCACCTCTTGAATATCTTTGTTATTTGAACACAAAGTTCATTTAAACATGTTCTCTTATAAGTGTGAGGACTTTATATGATTTTTTTGTTTGTTTGTGAACCCCGTCCATCTTTTTCTGTCAGTAACCTCAGTGGCGCCCCCACCTGGTCTCCTCCCCGGTGTGCTTGTCCACCGCGTGCACCTGCTCGTTGTGCAGGGCGATGAGGTAGCTGACCAGGGCGGTGGCGCACAGGCCCTGCCCCTGGCGCCGCGGCAACAGCACCTGGAGGTCGCTGCTGTGACCCAAATCCGTCTGGCAGAGCTCGGCAGGGATCTTCAGCTCTCCTGCAGGCACACGCGCACACGTACCCTTTATACAGCATACTGTACGTGTTTATCACAACTGTAGCAATAAGGAAAGGTCTACTTCATAGGTTACACTACATTTATTTGGTAGACAATTTTATCCGAAGCAACGTACAATAAGTGCATACCGGAGGCCATCGGAACAAAACACAGGTCCAATAAGGTATAGTATTCAACAGTTATTCATAACCATGAACGCATTGAGTCCAGTTCACACAGCAAGCATAGGGCTAGGTCAGAAAGTTATGGTAAGTCAAACCAGGAGGCATGACAAAGAGCTACAACATCAAGGTAACGATACAAGTGCAATATAAGCGCTGGATGGAGGTGCAAGCGGAGGTACAAGGTCTATGACTACAGCAATGGTGTGGCCTGGACTTGTAGTTCTACCCTGCTGACGTGGCTGGGTGAGCATCTCTGTACCAGGGCATTGTGGGTACACAGGGGGGAAAGCGACCGCTTCCTGCGTGCTTCGGTGTTCTTACCTTTGGTGGCCAGCGACTGTCTGAGCTGATTCCAGGTCTTCAGGAATATTTTGATCCGCGTCTCGTACCAGGTTTTGAGAGAGGCTGCTCGTGGACAGACAGCGGACGGTCAACCTTTGAGTCACCTTCCCAAACTTGCAAAATATCTTATTTTATCCTATTTGTACAGCTGATTTTTTATTTATCCCAGTCTGCAATAACAAAGTGTATTTGTCTTTCTGTCTTCTGAAATTCATGAAGTATCCATTAACTTATCTATGTCAAGTTTTCACGCATAATGTCACATTTAAGCCATCTACCCTTAGTCCACCAATCTTGGCCATCTTGATAAATACATAAAGGAATGCACATGTGTATTTTTTAAAGGGATCTGTGTGAACAGTGACATCTACCTGCTGTCAGGCCCTGGATGAATTCATGTATGGTGCTGCAGGTGACGTCCGGGGCGTTCTGGAACTTCTTCACCAGTTCCCTCTGCAGTGCCAGAATCTCCGGGAGGAACCGGACCAGACGCAGCTCTGGCTCCTGCGGCCGGCGACAGAGGTCAGAGGTCAGAGGTCAGAGCGCGTGCGGCAGGCTGGAACAGAAAGCGGGCCTCGTCTCGGGGGCTCACCTTGTGCAGGAACCTCCAGAGCACCGGGAGGGCGTCCCGCCCGTCGTTCTGCTCCACCACGTGTGCCAGCGCCCGCAGGGACACCCTCTCCCTGCAGCTCCACACCGCCCCGCTGTGGATCGGGCTGTCCCGGGGCAGGGTGGTCAGGGTGAGCCGCGGGTCCCCGAACACCAGCTTCATCACGGGGCTGGAGGACACGCGCGAGTCCGTCCTGATCAGGTCGTTCGCCTCCTTCAGCTGCCGCTCCAGGGTCTGCGGGGCGCCCCGGGAGGGGGTGGGGGGGGGCGGGGGAAGAAAGAGAGGGGTGGGGGCAGGGGGGGAGAAAGAGAGGGGTCAGGGGGAGGGGCAAGGAGAGAGGGAAAGAGGCAGAGGTGGGGCACAGGGAGGAAAATGGCAAGGGAGATAGGGGGTGGATCAGAAATTTGCCCAATTTTAATAAAGCAGCCCCTGGGGGGTGTAAGTGTATGTTCAGGAGCCTGACGTCTGGTTTAAAGTCGCTAATGTTGCCGGTGTGCTGAACCAGTGCCAAGACTCAAGAGCCATGAGAAACGGACTCGGGGACGAAGGAGAATGCTTCCGCTGTACGACTGCCAGTCGTGAAGGCGCAGCGGTGGCCCCGCCCCACCCCGCCCTGCCCCGCCCTCACCTTAAGCTGAGGGACGATGATGTCAGACGCAACGCCCGTCTCCCAGGCGTTCCTCGCCTCTTTGGTGGAGAGAACGTTGTTGTGGGAAACAGGCCCTGGGAAGCAGAGTGAAACACAGCATTCATTTAGCATTTAGCATGTTTTATACATCCAGTCTCCAGAAAGACTTTATGCCTGACTGCTGATCCAACCATTACAAAATCCTGTTTAAAACACTACTGCTTGCAATCCACTTGATTGAACACGAAGTTTCAAACTCACTATTTTACATTGCATTGCTAGCATTTAGCAGGAACTCTTATCCAGAGCAATACACACAACATTTAGCATTTTAACATTTATACATTTACATTTATACAGCTGGATATACACTGAATCAACTCAGGTTAAGTACCTTGCTCAAGTGTATAATCGCAGGTTACAAGCCCAGTTCCCAACCCATTACACTACACAACCTGCCCTAGACAGCCCACTTTAAAGCCCCATTGCCTCAGTGCAGGGCTGCCCAACCCTGTTCCTGCTGATCCACCATCCGATGCAGGTTTTCATTTCAATCCTAATTTGGCACACCAGACTCAACTCAATTAGATCTCTAGCTGTTGAAAGAGGCGCGCTTTGTTAGAGGCCTGGAGTGAAAACCTACAGGACGGGAGGTCTCCAGGAACAGGGTTTCCTTAATGCATCGCAGCCCTGCTTAATGCATTGTGGGAAACGGAGTCCCGCCTGTCTCTTACACTGTGTGGGTGGGTTAGCGTCCAGCAGGCTGAGGACCGTCAGGTGGGCCATGCTGACCGTGTCGTCAGAGCCCTTCCCCAGCACACGGCCCAGCTGCTCCATGTCCTTCAGCAGGTGACCAATCAGGAACGAGCCTGGATCAGCCACCGGGGGCTTGATTATCTGGGCTATAACCTGAGAAAGAGAGAGAGGGAGAGAGAGGGAAAGAAAGAGAGAAGATAAAAGGATTGAGATCAGACGCACAGAAACTACTGCATGGACAAGGCTACTGTAGCCACTACAGCCACTACAATAATAAATTCCTTTATTTATATAGCACTTTTCATTAAACACAGAAGTGCTTCACAGAAAGAAATTATTATGAATAAGGGTTGTGGGTGGGGCCTGGGTAGGGAGGGCGTGTACCTGAGGGTGCTCAGAAGCTCCAATAAGCATGCTCAAGTGCGTGAGCAGCCTGACCAGCGTGAAGGGGGCGGGGGACATGCTCTTGGTGTCCAGCATGTCCGGCATGTCTCTCCTACCCGGGTCCCCCAAGATGTGACCGCTCTGGGTGCGGTCCCCGCTGTTTTCGAGAGACACGCGACCACATCGTCACACCAGCCGGGGACAGACAGGTGCTCGGAACAAACGGCAGCAATGACATACTTCACAAGCTGCTGTTCAGGGTTAAATCAAACAAAAATGGGGTTCCCCTTCCCCATGATATACGGTTCTTTAAAATGGGGTTCCCCACTGTATACGGTTCTTTAGCCGCATAGAGAACGTGGTTTGGAGCCCTTACTTCTTATATTCAATGCCCTGGTGTAGATTTACTGTAGCACCCTTGAGAAAGCGGACTTACTGGACATTAACCGGATTAAAACCCGGAAGAGGCTGATGGCCACTTCCCCCTACTGGCAAATTACAGTCCAGGCACCGTCTGATCTCCATAGGCCTGCCACACTGTGGAGGGAGGGAGGGAGGGAGAGAGTTAGAGGGAGAGAGGGAGGGGGGGGTCAGAGGGGGATAGAGAGGGTAACATATAGAGAGGGATAGAATAAGAATGATGTACAAGTAACTTGTTAAGATTTAACTGCATGTTAAGTCTTTTTTCTTTGTCCCTGCCCCATGTTCTTTGTTGCCTTTATTTCCATATGCTTTCATTTTCTGATTTTATTTTATATTTTTATAGCTTATAACTTGAACTTGAGAGACAGGGAGAGTAAAACACGGCGGAGACAGGTAAGATATGGAAGAAAAGGCCGGGGATTAGACTCATGCAGAAAGTAGGGATACGAAAATCATCATCATCACAAATGAAACCACTCACCTCTCCAACAGTGCAGGGGTGACCGTTCGGACAATCTGCAGAGAAAAGAACGCACACGAACCAATGAGAACACAGGCCCGGCCACTGTCATCACATGAACAACAAATCACTGCATGACTATGCAGATTTTCCACCGATGTCATGATTGAAATGACCCTGTCGTAAGAATGCAGCCCTCCCACGAGCAGACTGAACAGCACTTACAGTACCACATGAGGGGTCCCAAGGCCGCGCGAGCCACAGCAAGCATGTCCTCGGGCATTGTGGGTAGGAAGGCCGCCTGCAGGGCAAAGTGCACGTACACTGTGACCCACAACAGGAAACTTGCAGGTTTATGGGAGTAGCAAACAAAAAACCTGTACAGGCCTGGAGGGGTTTAAAGGGGAACCTGCATGCTGACATGATACCAGGCTCATGTACCTGCATGCTGATGGGGGGCAAGGCTAAGGTTCACGCCTGTGGGTCAGGGGGAGAGGGTGAGAAGGGGAATGGTGATTTATCGTGTATGGGGTCTGTGGGTCAGGGGAGAGGGAGAGAAGGGGACTGGATTTATAGAGCCCGAACAATATATCGGTTTGGCCGATATATCGGCCATTGTTTGACTTTTTTGACAACATCGGGATCGGCAGTTATGCAGCGGATGTGTCCCGATTTTTAAATAAGTATAATAAACAAAAAAAAACATTGATTATTTATCTGTACTTGTCTGTTCGAACGTTGTAATTGCTATTTAGACTGGACAGTGATAGTAGCTAACGGCGATAACTAGGCTACATTGCAGAGCCACCAACAATTTCAGAGACTTTTCTCCACGCCGCGCGGCGGCGCCGCCTCCATTCATTTTGAATGAGAGGTGGCGGCCAGACCCCGCAAGGCATTTTGGGATTGCCGGCGGCGCGGCGGGAGGCGGCGAGGCCGCAGTGGAGATGGCAAAAATTCAACTTTGACCCCCTCACCGCGTCGCGGTAACCAATCTGATTTGATCTAATGATCCGTCAAGTAAATTGTCCCTATTTTTTTCTAAATTTAGTTCCACATTCTATCGTTCCACAATGGAGGACCTAACTCATAATTTCCGTATCGGGTTTCCAAACTTAATAAAATCTCCTACAGAGACATTGATTAGAGGAACGCAGCGTGGAGAAAAGTCTCTGAAATTGTTGGTGGCTCTGCAATGTAGCCTAGTTATCGCCGTTAGCTACTATCACTGTCCAGTCTGAATAAACATTTTTTGCAGTAACCTAGCGCTGAAAAATGTTAATAAGCTGCCTAGCTAGGCTAACTAATGTGTAGCTATAGTGAGTAACAACAAACAATAACAAACAAACAAAATCTTCCTAATGTATTAGTTGCTGGTTGTTCGTTTCTACCAGCCACCTAGCTAGCTAATCAGATACAACTTTGAAGGAATTATCTGGCTAATTCGTCAGACAATGTTTTTGTTGTTGGTTGTTACTCACTAGCTAGACATTAAACAGCCTATCTAGGGAGCTGACTAACATCTTTCAGATCTAGGTTACTGCAAAATTATTTTTATTCAGACAGGACAATGAATATGAAACACGATATTAAGCCAGGTCAACATTTAACGAACACAACTGTCTGTCAAAAATAGGTGACACGCCCACAAACAGCCGACTGTGGGGACGAGGCGCGGCGACAGGCGGCCGTCGCCGCGTATAGTGTGGCTTCACCGTAAGACGTTTGTCACTCGTGCCTCATCCAATATTCTCCACTGCAAGACTTGTCTGCACAGATTCGACTGGCGCAATAAAGGTATGTATATTTAGTGAAAGTTTTTAATTAAATGCGTTTATACGACCACTATGTTTATCAATCCTCATTATCAAGCGAGCGAGCTAGCTAACATATTTGGTTCACTTTAGCAGGCTAGCTGGCTAGCAAGCCTTTATGGAGTGGCAGTGAGCACATAAGCACCGTAGGATCTACATTTCCAGAGGACATAGCTGTATTCTCAAATAAATAACCAGCCAAAATAAAATGGTGACTGAATGCATCGCACATTTGTTTTTTTATCTGAGATAATGATATTAGCTACTATATGATGCTGTGTCATCTAGTCACGCGTCATCGTAGCAAGCTAACCAGACAGTAAAAACGCCGATAAAACACTTCTAACGTGGATAATGTTAAGCCATGTTATCTAGCTTCGTGGCGATAACATGAGAGAAGGATTGCTGTTGGAGAAGTGAATCAACCAACAGTTAGCGCGGGTAACTTGCACGAAAGCGCATTGTAGTTTTTTTCACCACCGAATTCTTATAGACAACCTCACGTTACGTATTTCATCCAGTCAATTTAGTTTCATCTAATGTTAGGCTACACTTGATTCACTCATTAGCTCCACTAGATAAAATCTTACTCTTTGAGATCATGTAGTAGGAATAAAATAAGAAAATATAATTCATTTACTGAGAATAGATACTAAGAAATAATAATAACACATTAATAACAACAACGACAATAATAATATTCATAAAAATAAGTTTGAAACTGGAAAACTGATTTTTTTAAATTAATTTTTTAATAGATGGCTGGAAAAGAAAGGAGTAAAAGCAACGTGTGGAGTTATTTTGAATTCACACCACTTGGAGATGGTGTTAATATATATTTAATTTAATATCATCTTTTACATTTTTTATCTATCAAAAAGTTCTTTGTGTGTTTATTTTTATTTATTTGTTTGCTTATAAGTTAAATGTTCTCAAATATAGAAACTTTGATAAAATATAAGTTTTTCAAATTGATTTGAAAATGTTGCACTTTTTGACAAAATATCGGTCAAAACATCGGTAATCGGTGGGCTAGGACTCTCCAAAATCGGGATCAGCATCAGACCCAACAATCTGGCATCAGTCAAGCTCTAGTGATTTATCGTGTAGGGGTCTGTGGGTCAGGTGGACAGGGTGAGAAGGGGAATGGTGATTTATCGTGTAGGGGTCTGTGGGTCAGGGGGAGAGGGAGAGAAGGGGAGTAGTGATGTACTGTGCGGGGGCCTGTAAGTTTGGGGAGGGGGGGACGGATGAAGGCCTACCTGCATGCGGGCGGGGGACAGGGCCAGCAGCCTGAGGGGGGCCAGGCACCCGTGGTTCACAGTCATCAGCACAGCCGCCAGGTGGACGGTCAGCTCGACCAGGCCGTGCTCCACCCCCGGCCGGTCGGCCCCGACCCTCAGCGCGCCCAGCTGGTTGTGCACCAGGGCCAGGGCGAAGGCCTGTGCCTCCGGCCTCACCAGCACCCGGGAGCCCTGGATGAAACCCTCCAAGGCATGGAGCAACTGTGGGGAGGAGGAACAGGAAGTGACTCAGCTTCTTTCACGAATAAGCCTGGTCAGAGACAGAAGGGTGGCAGTGCAGCGTAGTGGTCAGGGAACTGGGCTAGTAACCCAAAGGTTGCGGGTTTGATTCCCAGCTGGAATGCTGCCAATTGTACCCTTGAGCAACAGACTTAACCTGAAATGCTTCAGTAAAATAGTTATAAATTTGGTAGTATTTTTTTTAATTTAGCCAGTTTAAGTAGCTCAGGATAAGATCATCTCGTAAATGGCAAAATGTACTGTAATGCAATGTAGTAGGGCACAAGGAGACTTCAAAGGAAGTCTTTGCAGCATGCAGGGTTGCCGTGGAGACAGCAGTACCTCCTGTTTTGGGTGGAGGCTGTGGTTGGCCGTTCTGTAGAGCGTGGTAACTTCCCTGAAGAGGGCCAGGAGCAGGAGTACCGTCTTCTTAGCCGGCGTACCTCCGCACCTCTACACACACACAAAAGCACAGCGAATTTTACAACGCTACGATAAAGCTGCTCGGATTCACAAGCAGTCTCCCGCAGGGGGTGTGAGGTGAGAGAGCTGAGAAGGAGGGCACAGGTACCTCACACGCCTCCTCTATCCCTTCCGTTCCGCCTTTCATCGTTGCCTTGGCGACAGCTTCGCGTATGGTCCGATAGTCCTCCCCCCAAACAAGGAAGTGGTCCATCTGCCCCCCTTCCTGATTCTGACACAGGGCGAGGAGAAGGAACCTTTATCTCATACTTCAGAGAGCTCTGAAGGAGCCCTTAGCATTCCTGCCATGTTTAACTGCCATACACTTTCAAGTGTGAGCCAAGCGTTACTGCCTGTTCACAGAAGTGCTGATGGGAGATGTAGTTCACTGGTAGCTCGCACAAGAACGGCACAACCTACAGTGCTGCCTACTGAATGGACAGCTTTCAAAGGGGCGAATAGAACAGCCCCCCCCCCCCCCCCCCCCATGACCTCCAGCCCGCCACTTGATTCCACGTGATGTGGATCTGGGGTAGGGGCGGAGACCGTGCTCACCTGCAGGAGCTCCTCGGGAAACAGCCATCTGAGCTCGGCCGTCGCCTGGAGCTTCTGGACGAACTCCATGCCCTGCTGGCTGCACACCTTGCGGATCAGGTAGACCCGGTACCAGCCGTTCCCGCTCCGCATGCACAGGTCCGCCACGCAGCCCAGGAACGCCGAGACCGCGTTCAGAGCGCCCTCGCACGGCCCTGAACACCACACGCCACACACACGCACACGCACACACACACACACAAGTCACGTAAAGCACGTAAACGGGGGAGGAGGAGGAGGAACTTGTACAGAAACCTCTCCCAAAAATAAGATAAAGAAAAATGAACATAGCTATTAACAAGTGCGACTCTGTCGCACTCTATGGTAAGTATCATTAAAGAGCTTTGAAATCAAGCCTCAGCATTTAAAACACACTGGAGGTAGCAGCCTTTGTACAGCCGTTTACAAATACACATATCATTTCCCTGAGTTGTTTTATGAATCCTTTGTATTTGTCGGACACGGGTGCGATTTGGCATTACGCCTGCATCACCCACCCCTGGCCATACCGTAACGGAGAGGTTGCCATGGTCACCTGGGTTTGTCTGCTGGTCCGCCATCAGGTGCGCGGCCATGTCCAGGCACAGCCGAACCCGGGCTACCTCCTGCAGGTGCTCTATGGTGGTCGCGCGCGCCCTGACGCCGCGCGGGCGCAGGAAGTGCTTCAGGAAGTGCTTCAGGAAGTTCCTCTCGTCCTGCAGGCAGGCCGTCCTCTCTGCGGCCGTGCGGCACTGCGTCCTCTCCAACATGGAGTCCTGAGCATGGGGGGGCGAGACGGGAGCGCGCTCACTCTGCGGTTGCGCTGACAACGCTGCGCAGGCCTGCATCTGCTGCGCAGTCAATGCGTGACCGCGTTTGCTCTGCAGCACTGAGCGCATTCGCCCCGCAACGCTCGCCTGCGCGGATGCAGCTGCGCAGCCGCTGCTAAGTCACGTTTATGCGATTCCACAAACAAAAGTGTTCAAACAGCGCAGAACGTGGCCTACCTGCAGACAGTTTATGTACAGGGAGTAAAGTTCACTTTTGTCCCCTTCATCCAGGATATTGCTCTGTTCAACATCAGACAGGTGCTGCTGCAGGTAGTCTTTGACCTCAGCAAAGCTTGAAGACACAAGAAGAAACCAGATTTCTTTCAGAGAAACAGCCAGTATAGGAGAAAACATGAGACCAAAAGCCTAAAAAAACCACACTCTCAATTAGCTATGTAAACATTCAGTTTGTGCACTTTCAGAAGCATTAAAGACCTGACCACAACTTTAACCTTCTTCCTGCCTTCTTTCTGAAAAAGGGAAGATGCTCACCTGTACTTCAGAAGGAGTTTCAGAATGACCGAGCGGACCACGGGATTTTTGTCCACCGAGTCGTCAAACGGAGACAGAGCTTTGGTGAACACCGGAGTGCGAGCTAGAGCAGGAGAAAACCAGAGTGAGCAAACACACCCGGAACGGCACACGCATGAGCTGAAACACCGGCAAACATACACAGGCATGCACGCACGCAACACGCACACATGCCTGCACGTACCTGCACACATGCATGCACGCACGCACATACACACAAAATTCATACCGTTTTCTAAGTGAGAATAAAGAGAGGCAGCCTGCAATAGTGGCTTAGGAACTAGACTCCGGGACTAAAACAAGTTAAAAAAAATAAGCAGGTTTAAAAAAAAAAAAAAAAAAAGACAACTTAATTTAATCTTTATTTTATCAGGCAGTTATCGGAATCTCGTTTACTGGCAGGTTTCAGCACTCACCTGCAACTTAGGCATTTATATTCCGTAAAAAAGGATGAGCTGTTTACCCAAATAAGAACGCAGATAAAACCCAAGAAAGCATAAGCAGCAAAGGGCCTGGGTGGATGGGAGGGGAAGAGATTTGGGAGAGGGTCACCTCTGATGGTGCGTACGGCCTCCACGGCCACCATGAGGTAGGACAGCAGGTGCTGGATGACCTCACTGGAGGGCGGGGCGTTGTCCTTGAAGCACACGGTGGAGACCATGTCGATGAAGAAGGCGTTGCACCGTTTCCTGAACTGGGAGTACATGACGATGCGGAGCCTGTCGGAGCGCGGAGAGAAAGAGCAGGAGAGACGCGGTAAAGAGAGAGACGCTGTAAAGCGTGCGAGAGAAAGCCATGGCGCATTCATCAACGGGACTTCCACAAAACCCCAGAGCCGATTCACGCGTTTCTGACCTCAGCCTGTCATGGTGAAGGCATTCACTTAAACAATGACATCGCATTAGTAGATTGTACTTTATTACAATTCACACTTTTTAATTCCCTGAAGGTTCTTTTCTCCTCCCCCAAGTGTGAATATTCAGTCGTAACGCTGGGGCTGTCGTGTACAGTGACGTCCACTGGAGGGCGCAGCTGAGGCCTACCGTATGTCCTCAGACGTGGCCAGGTTGAAGTCATCGGGGACCTCCTGTTTGCAGAGAGGGCAGTACATCTGACCCGGGATCAGCCACTGTCTGATGCAGGCCAGGCAGTATATGTGGTGACAGGGAAGGCTGAGGGGCTCATGGGGGTCCCCCATGCACACGGGACAGGGCTGACGTCCAAACCTGGATTAACGCACGCACAAATGTTCAGGGTCACATACGTACCTACATTCATTCAGCAGACGCTCTTATCTGGACAGAATTACAATGTTGAAAAACATAAATCCATTCACTGGATTTATACGAGTAAAGGAGCCAGTCCTGGCTAGAAATACTTCCGGACCAGCGAGGATGCTAAGCAAATCCTGAATGTGTATGAACACACACATGGACATGTGCACACGTGTAGACAAAGTAAGTAGTGTATTTCATCCACCCGCGGCTATGAAGACACCAAAGCTCCTTACTTGAATATCCTGTCGTTTGCTCCATCCATGCAGGCCTTGAGGATCCCGATGACTGCCAGGAAGGGCGGCTCCATTTTCAGGTCCGAGTTCGTCCCCAGAACCTTAGGAACATTCAGAGGAAGAAGACATTTTCTCCGTTCAGTTTTTCAAGCGGAAAAAAAAACCACTACTCCAGCGGTCCCCGTGAAGGAAACTGTGCATCTCAGTTAAGAGGAGAGGGCTGAATACGATGGATCACGGATTCAAACGGCCTCGAAAAATCCACTTTGACTTCAGACGAGAATTCGACTGCAAGAATGGACCGCAAGGACGTTGGGATAAAATAAAAACTAAGAATAATGTAACATTTAGTGTGTAAAAGTCCTTTAGCACGTATCATTCCTTCAGGGTCCGCTTCCCTGCGTGAACAGGTGAGCTCACCTGCCCCAATACCCGAGTGCGCTCCAGCAGCAGTGGGCGGAGCTTCTCCTCCACGCCCTCGATGCCCACCAGCATGTGCTCCACAAACAGGGACAGGGAGAAGATTCTGCTCCACCCCCGTCTGTAGGAGAACCATGAACAATCAGAGAGAGAGAGAAAGCGAGAGAGAGGTCACCTCATCATTCCCACATACATACAGCAGTATAAATGGACCGTATGTAAAGAATGTTAGCTGTGCAAGTTGCTCAGGATAAGAGTGCCTAAAATGTGGCTACAATACAAAT
Source organism: Anguilla anguilla (assembly GCF_013347855.1). Taxonomy (NCBI): domain Eukaryota; kingdom Metazoa; phylum Chordata; class Actinopteri; order Anguilliformes; family Anguillidae; genus Anguilla; species Anguilla anguilla. The sequence continues at coordinate 23,730,212 of NC_049217.1, forward strand.
GCAAGCATCTTCCAGTGACTCATATCTGTGGGAGCAGAACCCGGACAGATAAGAAGTGGCGGCTGACGTTGCCTGCTGATGTCAAATCAGCCGCTGAGAACACACGTTTATGTGAAATGGAGTTTGACTGGGGCAAACCGCAGGAGGTGCTGTTCCTCACCGGACGGTGCGCGCCCGTTCTCGGCTCCTCTCCCCGTAGCGGCTGCAGATCTCCTCTGAGCAGGCCAGCTCGACGGGCCCCTGCAGCCTCTTCACCTGCCGCAGCCAGGCCAGCCGCTCCCTGTCTGAGTCCAGCCCCCTGGGCTCCAACAGCTCCACGCAGGCCAGAGCCGCAAACACATCCAGCACCTGGAGACAGTACTCAGTTACAACCGCACCTGGGGACCAGTACTCTGTTACACCTGCACCTGGAGACAATAATGTGTTACAACTGCACCTGGAGACCAGTACTCTGTTACACCTGCACCTGGGGACCAGTACTCTGTTACAACTGCACTGGGAGCCAGTACTCCGTGAAAACTGCACCTGGAGACAGTACTGTGTTACACCTGCACCTGGGGACCAGTACTGTGTTACACCTGCACCTGGGGACCAGTACTCTGAAAACTGCACCTGGAGACCAGTACTGTGTTACACCTGCACCTGGAGCCAGTACTCTGTGAAAACTGCACCTGGTGACAGTACTCTGTGAAAACTACACCTGGAGACAGTACTGTGTTACACCTGCACCTGGGGACCAGTACTCTGTTACAACTGCACCTGGAGACAGTACTCTGTTACACCTGCACCTGGAGCCAGTACTCTGTTACACCTGCACCTGGGGACCAGTACTCTGTTACAACTGCACCTGGAGACAGTACTGTGTTACAACTGCACCTGGGGACTAGTACTCTGTGAAAACTGCACCTGGGAGGAGCCAGCACATTTGCACTTGGGGATGCATATTTTACCTGTTTTAAAGGAGTACCATGGTGATTTTCACACTTTCTCGGTTTTATGTGCTATTTGCACAAGAGGCATTGAAGAAACACAATGAGCAAAGTATTAAATATGTCCGTTCTGTATTTTTGGAGAAATATGCGTTTTAAATTCATCATCCTATTTTCAACCGGTTGAGAAAATTGTCATTTTTCTACGTCACGAATACAGTAACCACTCCTATTTCCACGCCCCGTAAAGAAATCTGACAAGACACACCGTCCTGCTGTTCAGACAATGCAAATATTTGACTAACGTTAGGTTCACTTAAATTAGAGTGCCTTTAGATTATTTCTGGTTATATTCATTTAGCTAGCTAGCTAACGTTAGCTAGCTAGGAGGTTTGCTTTCATAAGGCAATGCTATCGATAACGTTAGCTTGCTAGTTTGCTTTTATGAGGACGTTATAGTTGTGCTTTCATCTTAACTTGGCTAGCTAGATAGCAAAAATTATAACTGGATATAAGTCAACGTTCTTACCTTAGCTATCTATCGATACTTGATATACTACTAAGCTAGCTAGCTTGTGAAAATTCAGTCTCTCAAAGAGAGCGCGTATCATGGGGGTAGCTATGGTAACCGGGCACGGTCTGTCAATCATAGCTAACTGACAGTTCTCATTACCACGCCCAGACGGTTCGGGTGAATTTTTATAGTGGGAAATTTAGGCTTAGAAAAATACGTTTTAAAGTACATTGAAATGACTGAAGAATAAAAAAATTATGCACATTTGTTTTGTTGTTGCCTGAAGACAACTGGGAAGTGTCACGTTCAACCACCATGGTACTCCTTTAAGCAAAAGCTACCCGCCTCATTGAGAAGCAATTCCAACCCTGCTCACCATTTCAGGACCTTCCCTGGAGCCCTCAATACGCTGAAGGTTCGGAGCCACCTTGGGCTCCATGGCAACCATCCTGGACAGGTTCTGCAGACGGTTCTTAAACTCCTGGTGTGCGGCATGGACCCAGGGCAAAGAGATGACCTCATCCTCCTCCACATCCTCACGGATCCTCAATTCATTGACGCAGCAGGTCAAGGCAGTACACAGAAGCTGATGGGGGCAAACAGCACATCACTATTATTAGTTTTATTTTTTATGAATACATAATAAACACAGGTGGGGGTTGATTTAATAGAAAACAATCTAATGTATTTCATCAAAACTGTTGTTCTGGTTACAATCCCTATCCTACATTTTTATCAAACAACATCAGTGAATAGATAGCGTTTTATTTCAAAAACAGCAAGCCTGTACCTGGAGTTCCTCCTCTGAGGTGACTTTCATCATCATGCACACAAAATCCTGAAGGTAGCGCTGGAAGAACTCTCTCTGCGTCTCCTTTGCTGCCTCTGCAATGTACCGGCCAAGCGGAGTGTTCCGGAAGACGTCCTCAAACTGCCTCACTGTGTGGCCTTCCGTGAGAGAGCAGCAGTGTTAAAAACTCACGCCCAAACACTGCGCTACGCTAGGCTAGGCTAGGCTAGGCTACAATGACAATTTTCCTTTTCTCCATTTATTCGAGCACAAGTCTTGCCTGGTCTTTGTCTGTTTCCTCTTTCAAAGAATAAGAATGGATGGGGAAAGCAGCACGCGAGCAACAGCTACAGTGCCCTCTAACAGTATGGAAACAATAATTTTACACAGCTGAAAATGGGGGGGACTCAACACAAAAACAGCGGTTTCTGTTAAATGGTAGAACACACACACGTGAATACCACGATTAAAAAAAGATGATTGTAAGTTTGTCTCATATTCATCTTTTGATCTCAAATACAAAACTGTACAGCATATAGTACAGCAAAAATTAACAAATTTCACTCTAACATCTCCATACTGGAGGGCACTGTATATATAATATGTAACGATATATTATCATATATGAATGTATTACTCCATGCTATATAATACATATAATAATACGTTATTATCTTATTATATCATATATACTGTATATCACATTTGATAATGATAATTATTTTTCAATGAAATTATACTTTAGCCCAAAGGAATTTATAAAATAAAATGACCAAATTCCCCTTACCTTCATGATGCTGAGCGTGAACCCGGAGCTCCTCCAGGTAGTCTCGCACCCTCCAGCTGAAAGGCAGGCTGCAGCCGGCTCCCAGCTGCGGCGTGATGTAGCTCTGCACCAGGATGGTCTTCGACTCGGAGCTGTGCGGAACATTTTACCACTCCGTGTGAGGGAGTCTTTCTATTTTTACAACTAAAAAATTTTTTTTTTTAAATCCCACCAAAATGCCCCTCAGACAGAAATGCACTCGAGAAAAACAAGAAAGTGAAGGTTTAGTTTTAAACAAAGAATTGCCCTTGATGCATGTCAATAAAATAACATTTTGGGGGGAAAAAAGCAAGGCTTTATAATGTATGTTCCTTTGGTTTTGTACAAGAAACCTTTGGACAAAGTAGATCCCAACCCAAAAATATAAACATCCAGACAAGTGCCTGAACAGCTTCCTTTACGAGAGCAGCCAATCAGAGCCCTCCCCTGAACCCCCTTCACACTTACTTGCGGTCCACTGCTGCAAAGGGAACTTCCAGAAGCTTCTCGTCCCTGAAGATGTCCAGCCAAAGCTTCCTTACCGGCTCCCCAGAGTTGTGGTCCAGGAGCAGGTCCAGGTTGCAGTCGCGGTCGGCGACGGCAACGAGCTGAGCCAGGAGGGGAGTGACAACGGCCTGAACACGCTTCCACAGGGCGTGTCTGCAAGAACACAAACACGACATGGTTGAGCACCTTCCACTGGTGGATGCTGGCTACGTGCGTCAATGGTAGGAGCCATAGAAATGACTGGACAGGTACGCCTAGTCCTGTACATTTCAGCACAGGTGCAGCGAAAAGAACCTCCCCGACTCACCTGAAGGTTCCGCCCTCCTGCAGGGCGTCGACATTGGACGCCTCGTTGATCACCCAGTTCTTGGACGAGAAGCTTTTGCCATCGTAGGACACCAGCAGGGTGTGGAGGCGCCTCTTCAAAGCTGTCAGAAATGCAGCTGCACACATTGAAAACAAAGTAAAGAGACAGTCGAATTAAAGGTCTCCAGATTACCAACTCAAGACATTCCCAGGGAAATTAAACAAAATGAAAGCTAAGTAGAGATAGTCTTATTAAAGGCCTTCAGATTCCCAATTCAAAACATTCCCAGGCAAATTAAAAAACAATCATCTTTCTTTTTTCTGTGATCATGAGATGTGTTTTTCTCAATCACATGAAAACTGGAAGGTCTTGCTGCTGAGTGGACGTCACATGAACACCCGACAGATAGAAGTAGTTTTTTCTTTATTCCCAGAGCGCATTTTACATGGACCGGGAAGTTTGGATGTTTACTACCACATCAGGTAGGATCAAAGAAAAAGATGACAGAAAGCCTATACACCACATAGCCTGGATGTTTTTTTCTTTTGTTTTTTTTGCTTGAATATGTTTTATAGTAGCATTTGCAGGTTACACGTTATGGTTTTTCATGTTCACTATCCAAATTTTTGAACGCTATTCAATATTTCATACCAGTTCCGTGTTCATGGTCCGAATAGAAATTGCGAAATTTATTACTGCATTTGGATTTATCCTTTCAGTATACTTCATTTCAGTTCACTTCTTGTCAAATTTGCATTGGAATAACAAATACCATCAAATACCGTGATACTATCAATAATACAAAAAACATCACATGATATGATATTTTGGCCATATTGCCCTGCCCTACATAAAAGCAATCGTTTAAGTACAGGGGCGGGGGTACAGTACCTTTCAGCTCCTCGCTGTCGGCCAATAGCGTCAGAAGGATCTCCACCCTCCTGGTGCTGCGGGCTCCACCCTCACCCTGGTCTCTGAGCATGCCCACTGCGCTCTGCACACAGCTCCGCACCAGTGCTGTGGTGTCCAGCACCGCCTCCCAGCCGTCCTGCAGGGGAAGAGCACGAGGCATGGGAAAGAAATGTTTCACGCTAGAGAAAGGAAGACTGACATGGCTTGCAACTGGAGCTATGAGAAGGAGAACCAACTTGATATATGATGCAATACATTACTTTACATTACAATCGCTTAGCAGCCGCTCTTATCCAGAGTGACGTACAGACATGGAGAACATCAGTGTAACTCTCAGGAATACAAATATGCGTACTGACAGTAATAACTAAGAAATCAGTCAATAACAACTGTAGTATTATCAAGATATTGGGTTCCCCTAAATGCTGATTAGACCTCACAATTAATATCACTATTTGAGCCACAAAATCTCACAGTACAGAAATGCCATGCAGACTTTCTATGCAGGATCTCGGACTGAAGCAAAACATGAGAAATGTAATAGAGAAAACAGTAAATGCATCAGGGACTCACTGTGGGTTCTGAACATTCCATTTCCTGCTCTCCTGTTGCTGTGTACATGTCCTCCACTTCCATTGCTGTGAAAAAAATACATTAAAAAATTATTTTAGTATCAATACATCACATCAAGAAGACGGTGGTAATATTCATAAACTATTCAAAATTCTAAATTTATAAACCACAACACTGAAGTGGTCTTGTAAAGGTAGCAGTTCACCAACCAGTGACATTTGGCATTGTTAGTTAGCATAAAACAATGGAATAACACCTGTCATTAAGAGTGCAAAAAAGTCAGTATGAATTTTTTTTTTAACATTTACCATCATGTTCCTCCACCTTGTCCTCAAAGAGCTGGCTTATAGTTAAACCTCTCAAGGCTTTGATGTCCGAGATGATGTCCTTGGACCTTCGGAGGTCATCAATGTGGACCGACTTCCAGGGGCCTATACTCATTAAGGGGAGCGTGTTGAAGAGGCTTGGTTTAGAACACCAATTTCTATGGCATTGCAGGGTCTACACATTCAAAAGGAAATCACTGTGCTTGTAAATGATCTACAGTGAACACTGGCACAAAATGGCAGTCCTATATCACCCAAATGGGTGTTATACACTCCTGGTGGCTGCAGTTTAGGCACAATCCAATGGTACAATGCTCTCAGCTGCTGAAGAAGTACAAGTTATGTACATGCAAGCAATCATTAGTATCATTGTTGCTAGGTAAAGGAGAGATACATGCTTAATTATTTGTCCCTCAGGAAATGTGGAAAAATTTGAGTGTCACATCTAACCTCCATGAAATCCAACATAAGAAGTCCCTCCCTCCATTCTTGGAAGCTTGGTGATAAAGTACACAAACACTTTCCCTCTCATTTCTTCATCTCTTGATTTGCTGATTTCATTCATTGCAGAGTACCTGAAATGCATGTGAATTATGAAAGACAGCCAAGTTTACTTAACACTTCAGTCACACAGCAGATGCTCTAATCCACAGGGATTTATACACCTTGCCTTCTTTTCACATGAAATCCCTTTAAACAGATGCATATTTCACTGAAGCAATTCAGGTTAAGTACCTTGTTCAAGGCACTGCCTCACCTGGGTACTGATTGTACAGCCGCAGAGTACCCTAAGCATTATGCTACACGGCTCATATCAGTTTTATATTGAAATATAGCAAAATACTAAAAGTTATGAGCCAAGACGACACTTACTTTGCCGAAGCAATGAGGTTTGCACTCTGGGAGCCTTCGTTGAAATCTGTTTGAATAATGAGTATTCTGAATCCAGATGTAGAGTCTAGGAAATGTCTAAAAATACGGGTAAAATTCAAATATCTCCATTAATCTTCGCCAGGACACAGAAGATCAATTAGCTTCAGTCTATAGAAGGTTCAAAAGAACCAAAAATGACATCACAAACATGGGAAACAGTGTGATCTGTAACAGACCTTATCTTTTTGAGGAAGGAGTGCTCGGTGTCAAACTGTTGCAGGGAGAGTAGCTCGATGTTAGAAGCGGCGTCCTGGAGAAGCCCAGTATCTGATGCTGTCAAGAGCCTTGAGAATGTTGTCACCTGAAAAAAAAACATTAAAACAAAAATAAAAAGAAAATAAAACAAAAATTTCAAAATGAACTTGCAAAAAAACAGTAGCAACATAATATAAAACTGCCGGTTTGGCATTCATGCTAATAATTTGAAACATGGACTTCAAAACTGTGACAAAGGTATGCCTGAGATATGCCTGAACAATGGCAATTCAGTTGGATTAATGGGTCTGCTTTGTTCTTCATAGGCAGAAGTTCTGTTACCTCAGTGAAAGACGCATGGCACCACTCCTCTTGCTGGGTGTGAGAGATGATGAAGTCAGCCAGAGAGCTGTGCTTTTGCTGTTCAAAGTACACGTGAGCCAGCTGCTCAGTCTCCCCGCTGGGGAGGGCAGTGGAGTCTAGACGCACCACCGAATCTGGGGTGGCGCAGGCCAGCAGGATCAACTTGGCCTCATCCAGGATGTGTCTATGGTAATCAGACATCTCTGACTCTTCCTTCAGCTTCTCAGTCACCTGCAGGACCACTGAAGCACAGGTGTCAGAGTGGTAGCCAATGAAGACATCGACTGGTAGGTACTTAGGCAAGCGTGCACCAATGGAGTGTTGGCCACGAAGGGTCACAAACAGTCCCACCCACTTCTCTAGTTCTAGGACAAGTCCTTTTTGATCACTCTTGAGGACAGTGTTGATGTCTAGGTAGTGTTTCTCCAGTCGGTTGATGAGTGGGATGGGGAACTGCTTGTAGACCACTTCTTTCTCCTCGATGACAATGAGTCTGAAGTCCTTGTGCACCCTGCACTTCACACGATGGGTTCCCAGTCCTAAGTCCACATACTTCTGGCCACCCAGACAGACATAGTACTGGTTGAGGGCATCATAGAGGCTTTCGTAAAGGTTCTGCAGGTTCAGAAGCACAATGGTCTGGCCAGTCTCCATGCAGATCTTAACCCGGTTGATATTGCGGCAGATCTGGGTGTACTCCTGATCCTTGGGGAAGCTGGAGCCAAAGATGATCTCAGGCTGGTGCTGGTCAGAGAAAAACGTCTGCTGAAGAATCTGGAGAGCGGCATAGTTTTTTGTCAGAACCAGCAGGTACCGGCACTCGTCATCCTGGCCGATGGCTGAGATGTTCTGTCTCACAAGCTCAATGGCGCTGATGCTCTCCATGTTTGGGCTAATACGCAGTCCGGTGATGAAGACGCGGACTGCATCCACATTATCCTTGCCACTGAAGTTCCTCAGCACTGCTTCCACTAAGCGCTCTGGGCTGGGCTCATGGGTAGAGACTTTGGCAATGGCAAACACCATCTTTATCAGGCTGTAGTAATCCCGTAAGCCAAAAAAACCTTTACCCTGTTCCTGGCAGACATTCAGATATGCCCTGGCAAAAGGCTGGAAGTAGCTTCGAACTTTCTCCAAGACCATCTTGTCAGAGGAACATATGCCCTTTGCACTTTCAATTAGCTCCTTTTCATCTGGGTCACCACGGGACACAAAAATGCCTCTATTCATCTTAGCCGGGTCCAAGGCCCAGTTGGAGATGCCAACGAAACCAACTTTCTTGTGTGGCAGTGGTTCATCATCAATGCAGCCTTCTTCCAGCAAGGGGTGAAGAGTTTTGAGAGGCATTTTGGGGGAGTCTTCTGCCAGGCCAATCTCATCCAGCACCACCACAGAGATATACTCCCTCAAATTTTTGCCCTCCTGGAAACGGGCACACTGTTTGAAGGTGTTGATGATTCCTTCTGGAGTAGAGTGGGGGCTGCACTGGAAGGAGACCAGGTGAATTTGCTTCAGTTTTTTGTACAGCTCCGAGTGTGCAGCCTGGCCCTGCATGGCATCTGCTACAAGTGTCTTAGACAGGGATTTTGAACTCCCAGGTTTCCCCACTAAGAAAAGGGGGATTCGTAACTCAATACAGATTACCATCATGAACACATTCTCTTTCAATGCATTGTTCCTAGCAATAGTTTCCCCAAGGGGAAAGCCACTCAGAAGGAGGTCCTGCATGAGCGAAATTTCCTGTGCAACTTTCTGGGGCGTGTTCATTTCAGGGAGGAGCTTACAGATTGTCTCCCGGTAGCTGTCCTTATTTTCCAAACAGGCATGGTAGCAAACTCCCACAGCCATCACAAGGGACCACTCAACAGGATTGCGACTCTCAGTCAATCTTTGCAGTCTCCCACTTCTTTCTGGGTTTTCTATCTCATCCAGAAACATTCTATGGTTTTTGTAGAACCAAACAAAAGCTTGCATGCAGCGTTCCACATCTCTCAGACTGACAAAGCTACATTCATCCTTCCTCGTCCTCATGTATTTCTGCGAGGTAGACAAGACGTTGGTAATCATCTCAATGTACTGCGTTCTGATTGAATTAGTGTCCACCACCCTCTGGACTATCTGTTGGATGTACATTTTTTCTGTGCAGTCATTGAGCTGGCCAAAGTCCCACACCAGCGGGATCATACTTGGGGGCAGGGCCTGGACTCTGTACACCAGTTGGCGAAGGGGGATAGATCCCAGCTTGTCGTCAGTCTCTTCGGCTCTAACTCTGTATCCCAATCCAGCAGATTCCAACCTTTGGATCATCTCATCCGAGTGCTTCCTATATGGATTGCAAGCAGCAATGATCTGCAGTCCAGTGTTCTGAGTAAGGGGTTGTCCTTTCACAGTGCCATCACAGAGGACTTCCTTGATGCTGCTGACAGCCTCTGTGGTGTTAGCCTCGTCAAAAAATAGGATGGAGTCCAACTTATATTTCTGCTTGTTGAACAAGGCTATGTCATCTGCCTCCCTCACTTTGGCATAGATCATGTCTGAGGTGGTCCCACCATGGACTTTGACAAGTTTCATGTTGTCTGTGGGGACCGCGCTCCTCTGCAGTTCGCATAGGTACTTAACAAGTCTGGTCTTCCCACAGCCTGTCTCTCCCATGATGATGACAGGGATGCCACATCGGAAGCGCATGTGGATCGCCAGCATCTTAAGGATGTTGTCAGTGGTGAGCTCATAGGTTTTGTCTGGATCCATACGTCTCTGGATGCCAAGAACATTGCAGAGGCGTTCGATCTTCTCGCCTCTTTGGAGCTGATCAAAGTCAATGTTGAAGGGGACCCTCTGCAACTTGAGTCCCTCATACAGCTCCCGGCTCATGACATTTGGTTTGATCACAGTCTTCCTTACGGGGTCGATGGCATCAACGCTGTTCTGCCCATTCACCTTCAAGTGGAAGCCAATAAAAGTCATGGATATATGGTCATCGTTGAAGAAAATGTACGGGTGTGGCTCAGATTCCCACCGCTTTCTGATACGGAAGGGGGCCAGGTCAGCTTCAGTGGCCCCAGATAGGTCCACCAGTTGCCTCCCTGGGCTCTGGTCAGAGATGCTGAGGGAGGGTGTGGCAAAATCCTTAGCCATCAGAATCATGAAGTCCACCACAAAGTTCTTGAAACCACCCAGGGTGTCCCCAACAAAATCCATTTGGCAGAAAACAGACGTCTCACAGTCTCGCAGCTGCAGGTTCAGGAACCATGCAAAATTCCTCAGCTCAGCCCATGAAGGATCCACGATGCCACAGTACACAAAAAGCATCTGCAGGCACTGTACGTGAGTCCCCTCGACATTGTTGTACCTGAATTCGTCCAGACTGATGCCATTGTGGAACCTTGTTAAATACTGATAGGGTCTTTGGAAGGCTTCACTTTGGAACTCTTGGTCGTCCATAAGTGGGTCTTCATCCTTCATGGAAGGGTCATCTCGCATCTGCATTTCCAATTCCAGGACCTCTTTCGGGGGACGACAAAAGACTTTTGGAAAGACATCTAAGAAGGCAAACTGAGCATGTGAACGCTGTAAGGAGGCACAAATAAAAATCAAAATTAATTCTCAAGCAAAATTTGGAAAAATAAATTTTGTGTGTGCGCAAAAAGATACTGTTGCCAAGTGTCATGGAAACTTACAGTACTTTTGCCAGTTCTGGAGACATCTCCCATGAACTGCAAGATCTCAATGACATACAAATGGGTGTTGCTGCATTTCCACATGCGACCTTCGGAATCCATCAGGTAGCGCAACACCAACAATTTGAATAGAAATTCATACAGGCCTTTCCGCACCTGCAATATTTAGCACACAAAGCAATCAGAGCTCATTAACTATAACATTAAGTAAAAAATAAATACAGTATACTGAACTTAGAAATTTTATATGGTTAAAAAAAAGGTCAAATGTATTTTATGCATTTTGCTATTCAAGAATTGCAAATTATCCTGAAAGAAAGAGTGAACCCAACTTCACGGACGATGTCAGTTGGGCATTATACCACTCAAAGATGTCATTACAGTGAATGAAGTAAGAGAAATCCTTGTGATAAAAATACATATACATATACATTATATATATATATATATATATATATATACACACACTATACAGACATACATACATATATATGTATATATAAATATATGTACACAAGCACATACATATATACATATATATATATATATACATATAAAGTTACATATAAACTATAAAAAGTTTATATGTAAGCTATGTGCGTATTGTATTGCATAGAATTTGCCTCTAAGATAAATTTGTTATGTTTGCTTGTTTTCCAAAAAATTAAACCAATTTCCAAGCATGCTTGATTGTGCACGTATAAACCACAAAAACCACACATCCCGTTTAAGACAGCTGTATTTTAAAACATGTTTTCTCTTAAAAGCTAAATCACACCAGGCAATTTTATAATGCTTACAGAGGATGTGATGTCAAAATGGAAGATTGTGAGTTCCTTCTTCTGGAGGCTACTGATCAAGGACTGCAGGACAACGTTTTCATCAACACTTGGATCAATCAAACGAATGCATTTCAGCAGAGAGGGTCTCTTGGTGGTTTTCCTAAGTTCCTCGTACAGCCTCTGAATGTAAAGAGATTTACCTGAAAAGCACAGCACGACAGATATCAGCAAGGGCTTCATTTGCACATTTTACACCATGATCCACACCACTGCTGTAATTCAAAAGCCATCAAGTTAAAGTGGAATTTTGTGAGCCTTTATATAAGCTCCAGACCATGCAAACAATTTATGATGGCCGCCAAGAGGTCAGGGACAAGCGTTCTCCTGATCTCTCAAAAGATGTGTAGGAAACAGACAGCGTCAAAAGCAACAGCAATACATAAAGAAATGATGACTATGTGCCATTAACATTGGTTGTATTAACGTAAGGAAATAGAGTGCAGATGTAAAAAACCAACTACTGAAATATGGCCTAATTTTCACATTAATAACTGAGCTAATGAGTTACACTGTACTGTCCAAAGAAAGAAACTTGATATGGCACATGATAGCATTTCCAATTTTATATTATTTTAACACTACTATATTCGGGTACAACCACCCCCTTGGGCAGTTAATGTCAGACTGGATGCCACTGACCCACTCCTGCTCTTTTGGATGTCACAACCCTGACAAACTTCCTGTCTCGGAACACAGCAGCGGCACTGGGCAGTTCTGAAGGGACGGTATAGTGCTTGGACAGGTAGCCCTGGATTTTCTCCAGGGACTCCAGGGGGACCATGTGCACCCGGTACTGGCTGAAGGCAGAGGGGATATAGGCGTGTTCCCGGTCGGCGCTGCAGATGATCACCAGCATGTAGGGCCTAGAGCACTGCTTCTCTAGCCTCTGGAAGAGCTGCTCCACCCTGTAGCTGGCCTCGTAGGCCAGGTCCTCCGCATACAGGAGGGTGTAGATCTTCTCGTCTCTGCAGCCAGCAGTCAGGCACCGCCTGAGGAACAGCTCCACCTGTTCGTAGGGGGTGGCGGCGGTGCACAGGAGCACCTCATCGTAGGTGGGCAGTGGCTCATGCCCGCTGTTCATGTAGACGCTGATGCACGACTTCAAGACTTCAGCCCGTGGGCAAATGACAAGGTTTGGGTGCCCACAAACCAGACCATTTGGAAGGGTCCGGAAGACGCAATTCTCCTTCCTCACAGCTAACATTAATACCTCATCCTCATCATCGTCATCACCTTCCTCTTGGTTACCCAGTATTTCCAACAGCCTCCCCAAGGTACTGACATCCAGGGAGTCTGGGAGGAAGTTCGTCATGTCCCTCATATAGGCGTTCCACACAACATCCAGCTTTCGTGAGCCACTGGCCCGCTCCACAAGACTCGGCAGGTCAGCAGCCTCCTCTTCAAATGTGGGACCTGCTTCCATGTTGTTAGTCTTCTCCACAAAGGTCTGAAAGTCTATGTCTTTGTTCTGCTCTGGAGCCATGGTGAGGAGCTCATGCCACGTTTGCCTCAGATCATGGACTCCACAGTTGGGCCTGATGAAGGACAGCATCATTAGGGCCTGGCCATCCAGCTTCCCCACTTTCGTCTGGGTCAGTCTGTCACACAGGTAGACGATCTGCTCTGCAGAGAAGTAGTTGAGGTAGTAGTGCTGGGATCTCTGCTGGTCCACAAAGGCCTTCCAGAATTCCAAGCACCGTTCCATCTTCCTGCACAGTTCAAGCAGATGTTCCAGCATGTCGCCCTCCAGCATGATCTCACCCACCGCAGTGTTCAGATTGAAGTCCATGATGATGCCCGCCATGCCATCTCCATTGACTGCACTGCAATTGATGTTGGCCTCCCAGTGACGAAACAGTGGGTTCCCGGCAGTGTACAGGTCGATAAAGGCCACAGTGAGTCTCTGGATGCCGGCAAAGACCTGAGAAGCACAAAAAACTTCACAGTTGGCTTATGACATAGAAGCTTAAACCTGCAACTACAGCTGAAGCAGTCTGATTGTAGTTTACCTCCACGAAGTGCTCCACCTCACCCTGGCCCTGCTCCCCTTTCCCAGACATCAGCATCAACTTGTTCTGTAACTCCCGCAGCTCCTCCAGCGAATAGCAGCGCATCTCCTGCCCCTCCTCGTGCTCCTCTGGGATCTTCAGCTTCAAGGCTGTTTCCAGACTCAACTAGAACATGCAACCAATGCTTGGTTTCAAATAAGAGCATCTATGCATAAGCAAATAAACTAAATCCAAATAAAAAATAAGCCTTGTTTGGAATCATAACAGAGGGTTTACACCCCTTCATTTAGGTAAAGACAGACAGACTAACCTTCTTCTGGTTTTGCGCGCTGATGATGTAGATGCCCTTCTTGTTGATGGCAGAAGCTAAGGAAAGTGAGGACAGCTCCACCGAGCCATGGCTTTCTTTCACTGTTTTCAACCACTCCAGGTGGCGAGCAGTGTCTCGCTGAAATGGAGAGGATAACCTTGGACTCAGCTGGACCTTTTACTTTGAGCATGGACACTGAATATTCCAACAAATATGTATATTCCATTCTTTCTCTCTCCTTCTTGAAGTGATAAAATGATAAAGCTCATCTTACCAGCTTCTTCGGGAGGTTGTGATCATTGTCGAGTGCTTTCCACAACTTCTCCAGTGTCTCCTTGAAGACATCAAACCCAGAGTTGGGCTTAAGCTCGTACAGCATGGGGGAGTAGCCCAGAACAGCGTCATGAAAACAGGCCACGCGGTCCACATCCAGATCATTCTCTCCAGCCGAGATGGATGCCAGGTCCACAAATACCTTCAGCTCATTGATATCTGCGGTTAAGACATGAAAACCATGTAGATTCACCTACATCAACTCCAAATAAACCCAGGTTCTGTACATGAAGGCAAATGATAAGCTTAGACGGACTTAAGAACCTGTTGTCATTGTGAAATGTTATATTCTTCTGTTGTAGTGGGTGACTGAGTGAAGGAGCTTAAGCTTCACCAGTAAACCTGCTTTAATATATAGCCAGCTGTATCAATGATTCGTACTTGCATCTGAAAAAAACACAAGTGTCTGTAGATAATGGTGTCCGCTGAGCAAAGCAAAGTAGGCTACATAATAAAAATACATAATTATGACATGTTCATCTACCCTCGCCTCACCTTCCAGGGCCTCTTTGACCCACATGACAAAGTTTTTTCTCTCGCCGAGCTCTTGCAAGCACAGGAGACGTTGTTCAGTGATTTCCACCATGTCCCTCTTGGCCTGAATCAAGTTATCATCAAAGCGGTCCAGGCTCTCATTTTTAAAGTTCACATCAGCCTGAAGATTTAAAAAAAGCACAAACCCTGACCTTGAACAGATGTCTATTTGATATAATTCTGCATGATTTCACAATAATACCAATAATAGGATATTCATAAGCAAGATCACAGGCAAGAAAACATTTAAAAGAATCCTAAAAGCATACACATTATATACAGCCTATTAAAAACTATAAAGGGGTCTGTAATGGAAGCTTTGTAATTCATATATCTTTTCCAACCTGATGCATTACTGAATTTACAAAAAAGATAGCAAATGCTCCCCAAAGGAGGAACACATTTTCTGTGACAAAGCCATAATTATAACACAAGCTTAAATATGAGATATCATTTTTGATTTGATATAGACATGATATCATTTATCTAAAATCATAATTGTGATAAGCAAACATCCGTAATGTTCATGTAATGCATTTTGTGACCCATCTCAACCCAGTAGTGGGTCCTGGCCCGGAGTTTGGCAACCAGTGTGTCGCAATGTCCCTGAAAGGAACTGTACTGTTTACTGTAATGTACTATGGACATAGCGTCCAAAGGTTTTCATCACTTACAACTTCAAGCAGCATGTCCAGGACCTTGAAGTCCCCCTGAAGGCAGAGCGTGTCTTTGACCTTTTTGATGACCAGGGCTGACTCCACAGCCAGGTGGACCCCGTGGTACTGCTCGATCTGTCCCACCCTTCTCTGGATCCAGTTTCGTTCCTCCGACTGGTCTGTCCAGCACATGATCGCCAGCTCATCCCTCAGTTCTTTGTACTTGCCTTTATAAGCCTTGAAGATGACATCCACCTCCCCCAGTTTGAGAGCCCCACTTTTCAGGTCAGAGTAGATCTTCAGATATTTATCGTACGACAGCTGATAAATATCACTGTATATCACTGGGAGCGTGGCCACCAGTTCTTGATTGTCATCTTCACCATCGTTGTGGGGGTGTCTCCTAGAGAGTTCTTTTGCCTGATTCTCCCAACACATGCAAAAAATAAAGCTGTCCTTCAACATGCACAGGACTTTCGCCATCTCTTTTGTGTTCTGGTCGAGGTTGAAGAAGGTGACCACGCTGGTCGGGTCAGACAAGAGAGTGTCAAACTTCTGAACATCCATGAACTGGTCAAGAGTCATCACCTCAATGTTAATTTGCAGCTTTTCCTCTAGATTATCCATGGAGACTGCATTGAAAAGGAGGTACACACAGATGGGGGACATGTGTTAACAGTGAGAGACAACATGCTCTTTGAGCTTCTAACCAATACACATACACATGCAAAAAACCATGCATACACTGTCCAGTGATGTGTTACTGACGCAGAAACACACACAGAAACTAGTGAGGTGTATATGGGCTTTCTCACTCTCAGTCACTCTATCACTCACTCAGTCACTATCACTCACCCGCTTACTGTATCACTCACTCACCTGCGACGTGCTCCTGCAGTTTGTGGGACATGGTGATCAGACTCTCCACCAGCTTCCTCTCATGATACACTGCCTCCACCTCGTCCCTTCTCCACTGCAGCAGCATCCTCATGGCAGAGCTGTCCTTGCACTTCTCATTGTCCGACAGGCAGTCTGGAAAATGCATGTTCCACATTCTCATCCATTTTCACCAACACATAGGCAAGTCATCATCAAATCACAAAACAATGACCTAATCAAAAACCAATTAATTTCCAACAACTACAGAGAGAATCCTGTTTATTTTAACCTCTAAGGAGTACAGCGTTTGTCCTTGTTTTAGCAGTTTACAGAGATTACAGTTATGCATGGAGCAAAGGTACTTCCACAACAGGAATTCAACCCAGTAGCTACCTATCTTCAGCAGCTCAATGAAGGTTGTTTGGTTTTTTAGGATTTGATTCAGCAGCTTGATCTCTATGGCTCCCGTGAACACTTTGTGGGAGATGGAGGTGAATCCTGAGCTGGCCACAGCCATTCGCTCACTGGCCTCATCACTGAGCTTGTTCGTCAGCTTTTCATCCACACCTAGCAAGAGAACCAAGCGACAAAAACAAGAAAAAACGAGAACCAATTCATGAAGGAACATCATGACAAGCATGGACCACAGTCTTGATCATCCCTCTTTCTCCACCTCAACTGAGTTTCACCCCTTCGTTGTACATCACTAGTCGACAGACAGCAATGATTTCAAATTATTTTTCAACAAATCTTTTCAATAAGACTTTCAACTACTGGGCATGTATTCTGAAATATCAAATTCCGAAACCAAAAAATTAATTCCAAGAATGTTAAAATAAGATTCTGCAACACATCTAATACATTGATAATTAAAATTACATGCAAACTCTCAGTCACATGGCAGGAGAAAGCGGGAGAGTACCATGCAGTTTAAAGATGTCCCTGGCAGCGGTCCAGTTGAGCATGTGCTGAAGGATCACTTCCTCTCCCTCGAGGTAATGCCCCCTAGCATCCCTGGGCCAGGACTTCTCGATGATGGCAGATACCAGCTTTCCAAACTTCCAGTTTATCTTGATTTTCTCAAAAAGCTTTGCCTCTGCCTTGGCCTGTACAAAAAACATAAATGAAAATAGTTAAACAAAGAGCATATTTTCATGTCCAGGACATGTGCTATACATTCCATTGGGCAAGGACTGGCAAATGAAGTCATGATATGTGTGAAAAAGTCTATTCAAGCCAGCTAGGGCTGGGCGATCTGTCAAAAAATTATATCACAATGTTGGCACTTGAAAAAACTGTGATAGGCAAATACCCCGCCTCTCCCACTCCCACCTCCATTGAAGCTGCCTACACCCCTTTGGTACTTAAAAGTGCACTACAAAATCTTTTTGACCAAATAAGTCAGTGCATTAAAAAATGAATATTAATATATATTCATTAAATATATTTTGAATCATGGATACTCACGTGAGACAAAGACAAATTATTTCACAGGTTTAGAAGGAGCTATTTTATTCTACATAGAGTGGGTCACCTCATATGTCAGAAATTCACCATTGGGCAAATCAGATATATTTTTCACTTATGGTTTGGTTGTTCACTAATTAAGAACTGTACACTATGCCACCAGTGGCCGTTTTGGAAAGCAACCATTTTGTGAATATTCACAAACAGGCAGAAATAGTCTAATTTCACTTACAATTAACGGCTTATTATTTACAAGGAAAAAGCAGACATATATGAAACACAATGATATGTTGAAAGAATGTGTTGGCAGATCTTGTATCTGTTTTTAGTTAGATACCTGGTAGAATAGTGAAACTAGTACTCAAGGATGGGAGCTGAGATACAGCTAAATGTCCATTAATCAGTCATAAAAAGAGTATTCTTCTTCCATCCTCACACAGGAAGGAAAGAAAATAGCTTGCTTGCTGTTTTTGTTCCTCAAGAACATGGGGGCCCCTGCGGTCTGGTACTTAATACAGACCATATTAGTGGCAAATGTCTGTAGCCAGAAACCACAAAGTGAAGCTGTTCTCCTTAAGTTTGCAAATAAATACTGAGAGTCACAGGTAAACGTAAAACAGGTAAAACTATATATTTCCAGGATCATAAACTCCTTGACTACAAGTGTGATATGCAAAACTACTAGAGATCTAGGAAGCAACATGTCAGCAGTGTATCCTGGTGTCCCTTTGTGTCTCCAAATCTATTCAAAATGTCTAAATTGTACATTGATGAAAATCATAAGATAATCATATATTTCACTACAAATTAACCGTTTTGACTCATGGAACTCACTTTTGCATGCTTTTCAAGAGGGAATTATCTTTTCATCAGTATAGGGGGATGGATATCTAGGGGTCCAAAAACCTATCCAAAGAAATGGCGGCACTTGAAAAGTCTGTATTTGGCACAGGTTTCACGTATTGTCTACTAACAAAGCTAGAACACAGTATTGGCTGTTTCCACTCATAATTTGGTTGCAGGAGCACTGAATATCTATCTGACTTTCTATCTCAGGATACAGGCATGCTGACCACTAGGAGGCTTGCTTGAAGGGGTTAGCCTAAACTACTTCAGTGAAAAGGTTTATGTTCGCCTGTCAAGCCCCACATAGAAGCATCCACTTCCAACTCATGTCTGCGTGACCCCGACTTGGTGTGATAAGAAGCTGGCTGACATTGCGGGAGCATGTGCTTGTCTGTGTTTTACAGAATCGATGACAAAGGTTTGCGAAGAGAATTGCAGCTTGAGCCTGAGTGGCCATTCACAAATCATGGAGAACAGCAAGCAAAAGAACACTAAAAATTCAGATTGCAGGATACCTGGCAAATGGAATTGACTGCCTGGAGGGCACACTTCTCAATGCTCTTTGCAACATGGGGATACGAGTCACCAATCTGTTCAATACTGGAACAGTAGATCACAACTTGGTCCAATGGAGACTCCTGAAATGAAACAATTTTGGTTGTAAGAAATTGAACATAGCACACTATGTGACTTGTGATACAGCAGGGCTGCCGAACCCTGTTCCTGGAGATCTACCTTCCTTGGTTTTCATTTCAATCCTATTTCGGCACACCAGATTCTACTAATTAGCAGCACAAGGAGATCTCTAGCTGTTGAATGAGGAGTGCTTTGTTAGAATCCGAGTGAAAACCTACAGGATGGTAGATCTCCAGAAACAGTGTTGGGCAGCCCTGTTATACAGTATAGTTGCAGGAAAGGAAAGTTAAATTTAAAACTTCTCCTCTCACCTTTTCAAATTTTCCTTCAAAATCTGTTGTAAACAATTGTCTCCATTCCTTTGTGAATTCCTCATTTTTAAAACTGAGAGAAATGACGTTGTTCCACATCTAATAATCACAAAAGTGTCAGTGTCAAAGCATGGTTAAAAATATTAATAACTTAGACATTACACAGGGCTCTGGTCACATGTCATTTGAAATCATTTAAAAACATGTGTAATCCTTATATTAATATTCTCAAAGGAAACATCACAAGTAATAAAAATTCAAATCAGGTAAAAGTTTGTGCTCTTGACAGCAACACACAATTAAGGTTCAAATTAGAGTCTGTTCTGATCTCATCCAGAGCGACAAACATAGATTACATTTTTTACATACCATACTATCCATTTATAGAGCTGGATATTTTCCACTGAAGCAGTATAGCTAAAGAACCTTGCTCAAGGGTAGAATGGCAACACCCCAGTTCCTAAACCACGATTCCACACTGCCACATCTGCGGCCCCATCATTAGTCAAAGAATCGGCAGTTTGAAAGGTGCCCTCCCTGTTTGCCCTCACCTCGATTTCGGACGTGAGGCTGATCTGCACGTAACCGGTGGTCAGCTTGTTCCGGAAGGTTTGACTGACCCATCTCCTCATGATGTTCATGGCCCCTCCGAGCAGCTCTCTGTCCTTCGCTTTCATCTTGGCTCCGCCGACATCCGTCGACTCCTGAAATGTGCAGCCACAGGCTGGTTAGTGATGTCACTCGGAGCAGAAACAGCAGCTACATGAACAATCGGAATGTGTTTTTAAAAAAATGGGTTTTTGCCTATAAAGCAATTTATTATTTGTTCATTTTTTATTTTTACCCTTTTTCACAAGTTTTGCTTTGTAGTCGTATTTGTACATTTATTTGGGACTGTGTGTTTGTGCGTATGTGCGCGCTTCTTTTTTTACATACCTGAGGTTGGCAGGACAGAAAAAATTCTAAAACCAAGGCAACCATGTTCACACATGCCACGGGGATCTCGGTAAAGTTCTGCGTGTAACCTGAAGATTTGACTCCTTTGCAGATTTTGTCCAATAGTTCTATTGCTGTCGTCAGGCAAGCTCTTCCATAGTCCTCACTTTGCAAACTGCAGTTAAGGCCATTGTAAATACAGTTAAACAGTTGACCTTTACAAGAGAATGTCTTTCAGGTGTCACTGACAAAAACAGTATGGAACTGTAAATATACATAAAGGCCCCAAAACAGGGGGGAAATGTAGCTTCCATTTCCTGAAACCAGTGACACTGTAGTTGATAAGCAGTTATGATCATTTGATTTTATTTATGTTTTTTTTTTTTTTTTTTTTTTTTTTTAAACTGATGCATTTACTGGTACATTTGTTTTGTAACAGAAAAATGTTTTATGGAGTTCATTAAAAAGTTACCTGTACTGTTGTTCTACAAGGGATTTCAGAATATGTGCAAGTACATCAGACACATGCTGTGGGACCAAAATAAAACACAGATTACTGTCAAATACGACATGTTGTATCATAAGCGCAAGTCTTTGGGTCAGAATATTCTTTGTGTGGATATTCATCTCGTGAAACACTAAGAATCTGAAACACATGGTCCCCTGCATTAAGCGTAAGGATTCTGTCAAATTCAGTATTCAGGGGTTTGGATGGAACAAAAGCCCAAATCATCTCCAGGACCAGAGTTGCATAACACTACAAAAAAAAAAAAAGAGTAGCCGTAATGAGATAGCACCTCAGACTAATGGATACCAAACAAGAATACTCTGGCACACTTTAATTTAGGGAGGCTCTAATTTTTCAGGGTCAATGCACCAGACAAGTAAACCAATGAGTAGAGAATGGTGGTCCTTACTGTGCAACTGGAGTGAGACACCTCTTCTGGGGCCTTCAGACAAAAGGCTTGGAGGATGTCCAGCAAGTCAATCTGGGCAATACTGCAGAAATCAACCAATTCCTCCACAGTCATCACCAACATCCACGATCGAGCCAGCAGCACGTCCGCCTCAAGCAGGTGCTTGTGCTTTCTAATCATATTTATTATGGCCCTGAGAAGAAAAAGACAAACTCTTGACATGCATGTAAAACAATCATTCTTTACCTGTCAAAGCCTGAACCAGGACACTATGCATAATGTATGATAATGTAAGAAAGAGAGCGTACCTCCTATCTTGGCTGGACTTGGATGCAGTACTGCCGAATTTCAATCCCTCAAGCCCTGCCCAGGGGAGTTCATATCTTGTGCTGATGGTGCGCAAGACAGGTTCAAAGGGCGCAGACGACCCCCTCAGAAAGTGAAGCAGAGGAACGGCCAGGATCCAGTGTGGCATGCCCTCCGTATTTACCTGACCAACAAGCGCCAGCACCATCTCAGGCAGTCTGGTGACAAAGCCCCCCACATTAGTGAGTGGTCCCCCCCATGACAACACCCCGTTTCTTCCACCAGAAATAGTACAGTATGCAATAATAGGGAAGACTATAAAAACATTGGTACATTCCATCAGAAGAGTTTATTTCACTTCTCAAAGTAAACTTGCACACATGCACAATGTAGCTATTATTGTACCACACCTTTACACATTTAAACTGGGGAATATTTTCCTGTGAACAACATTTAAATTAGCTTCGCTCAATGACCAAATCAATCAACATTACAGAATTCGGCAAACACTTTTTAAAATAAAATATTGAACTAAATCTGCCAATCAACCATCAGGTTGCAGCAAAAAAAAAAAAAAAAAAAAACATCAAAAAGGAATTAACCCATTATACCTACTTCTATGCAAAACAAAAAACCAGAAGCAATGCACCTACTTCTTTATATGTGAAAACGATACGACAAAATCTGCCCAGTATCTGATGAAGTCATCTTTGGGCAGTTCTGGCAGGCAGAGTTCAACGCAGAGCCGGGACAGTTCGCTGTTATCCAGCCTGATCTTGTACGTGCTCCAAATGTACAGCACGATCACGGCGGCATACAATGGGTCCTTGATGAAGGTGTTCCTCCCGCTGCTGTCCTTACCCAACTGGGGAGTCACGCTCTCCAGCACCACCTGCTTTAGCAGGAGGTTCACCTTCAAGGAGGAAATAGAAACGGGATCTCACGTTGCACCTTTTCTAAACTGCTGTACGGAATCATTCTGCGATGGTCACACAGAATCTTAGCAACTACAGACATTGCTATTGTTTCTAAAGTTATTTTTCAATTCTCAGCCTATACAAAACATTGCTAGGTCTACAATTTTCATCAAAGTGTGGGAATACATTCCACTGTCGTACACATACTTCCCCATGTGCCTTATTCATACAAATGCAACACCACCCCATTGCCCTCCCACATTCCACAACTCAATTACGGTATTTTTATGGGTTTTTTTAATTATATTTTAATGATTTTATGCTTCCATTCTTAGGGCTTGTAATGGATGTACTCTGTAAGTATTCCGAACTTGCATTTTGGTTAACTGTCATGCTGCATCGATACTCACTGGGCTGGGAAAGCTGTTAAACAGGTCTGGCACTGTTGCTCACATTAATCAGGTGAAAGCATGTTATACCCTTACGTCATACAGGATAATAATCTGCTAAACAAATGTAATGCAATGTATTGCACTCCAACATATACTACTGCTATACATCCCCAATTCAACTACCTTAATGATTCTCGCTGGCTCTATCTCTGTTGATACGTGAAACAAAATGGCTACCACTTACTACTGTTGTGGGGGGTGTGACCACATTTCTACGAGACCAATTATTGTAATTAATTTTGAGGCATTGAAAGCCAACATATAAATGGAGTCTACCATTATATTATTATTATTAGTTGCATTAGTAGTAGTATGATTACTCATAACTAGTAGTTCAATTCTTGAACTTGAAAAGCACTTAGTTTACTTACCTCTTTTTCACCATAATCTAAGGAGTACCACTTTTTGTGGGTTTCCTCATACACAAATGGGTTTGCGTAAATCTGGTGGAACTGCTTAAGCTGAGTGAGGAAACTCTTCAGGTTAATTTCACTCCAGGTACTAAGAAGGTCAAAAATAGTTCCGAGCATGATTCTTCCTGCGATTTCACGACCTTGAATAATGTTTTTCTTTTGATCAGGCCAAACATATGCTAAACCCCTTGAAATAAAATGTCTGGAGGGCTCCACACAAATGATGTCATCATATTGGTGCCATTCTCCTGAAAAATAAATAGATAAATAAGAAAATAAATATTTTAATTTACAGGACAGAAAATGGTATGAATTCATTCTACAACTCAACAAGCCACGTGTGTACGTGTTTATCAGTGCATATTTTATGCATGATTGTTTTCATTTAATGTTGAAGAGGAGATAAAATTATCATATAAAAATGTCAAAAAACCAAATGAGAATTATACCTTCCTCATTGAGCAAATGCGGCTTGACACAGAGACATCTGTTGGTCGTTTGCTTTGTGTCCACTTTATAGATGTATTCATACTCATACTTTTTTTTATTGTGTTTATACACAACATATTTGTATGGTATGGAAACAGAAACTGCTTCTTTTTTGGTTGTCATCAGTTTTCCTTCTACAAAAAATCCATGGTCTCCCAGATCCCTGGAAATACACACATATGGAACAGTCAGTTAATAATACCCCATGTCTACATTGAACCACATGGCACTCCTAATCTTTTAGGTAAGGCCACTGATAAGTCACACTGCTTGTTAAGAGACTGCCATCAGGAGACACCAAATAAACTGATAAATGGATTTACATACTGCCAGCATAGTGTGAGTTGTGTGTCAAGATTCAAAATCCCATTCGCTGCACTGCGGTTACAATGAGGACTGATCACCAGCGAACAAGGTTATTCAGCAACATCAATTAATACATGATTGCCACAAAAAAATTAATTAGGGCACCTCTGGTCACATTTACATAACTTCCTGTTGAACACAGGCCATGTCCCAACTAAAGACAGTAAAGAGTGTTGACTAGAAAGTGATGCAAAAATTACCATAATAATAACCCTGATTTTGTATCACAGTGGGCCCATTGTACAATATCACCTTTACCTTTGTTCTGATTTCACGTTCAATATTAATCAGAATCAGAATCACTTTATTTGCCAAGTTTGAAAATGCACAGAAATTTCTCTTGGTGATACTCGTCTTCGTGGCATCAAGAACAAACCAACACAGTACATTTAGTGACATAGTACATAGAGACACACAGACACACATGGTGCAGGGAAAGAAAGTCATGGCCACTATTCTTTTATATATAAAGAGAAAACGTACCGAGACACTGTTAGTTCAACAGCGTTTTTTTCCCATTTGCCGATCCTGTTTCCAGCCCGCAAAAAAATCCTGTCATTGTCCGGTTTGAACTTAAAGTCCTTGGACAACACAGCGTGGAAGTAGATGGTGAGCCTGTCACTGGCCGGGATCTGTTGATTGGTTGGAGGTATTCTGGAACATAAATCCACAATAAAATCGGTCACCATTTAAAAAAACTACCTGATACAGAGAGAGCAAGGGGGACAAAAATCACTATGAAAAGGTCCTCAGGCTTAAGGAAGAAGCTCCGACCCTAAAAATGTCTGAAACAAATGTTGGCTGAAAAATAAAAATACATCACTTCATCATTATTATTATTATGTTATTTGTAGTTATGTTTGTAAAAAGTTGGGGACTACCTTTTGGGAGGTGGGGCATCCTTCATGTCAGTATCAGTCTCTTTTCCCTGGGAGGGGTCTTCTTTGGAGCTGGAAGACTTTTTTTGCAGCTGCTCCTGCTCCACCTTTGGGTCGGTCCCGCTGGACGTCCGGCTCGAGGCCTGTCCTTTGGACTGCTGAGGTAAGGCACAGAATTAAACCTGGGATTTCATCCCAAATTATACATTCAATCAATTAGCAGAGATCCTAATTTTAGGTAACATAATCACACTATTTTTTTAAATGAAATTATCCATTTACAATACAATATTTTAAATAGAAATTGTAAGAAACCCCTCAGACACTCCAAATAGTGGCAGTGGCGAAGGAACGCACAGTTTCACGGACTCCAAAATAACGTTTTAACCTTTCCTCTGTGCCAACAGTTATGCATAGAAGGAGGAGACTGCTTTCCGCCTGTAGTGTGGCTCTCTATACGGATCGCTATCTATCTTGGTAGATGCAGACATGCCTCTGGTGTGTGTAGCCTGCATAAATACAATTGTGTATCTTGCTACGACACTAGTGTACAGGCGAGTACCTACAATATGCAGATATCCTGAGTTCTAAGTGTATGTTAAGACCTTAAAACTGCTAGGTGTGCAGTGGTAAGAGTCAAAGAGGAATGGCAGGTTAAAGTGAACACAATTTGGGGACCTCTAGTGGCACAGCCCATAGAGCGCTAACCACATGCTCATTGCAAGCCGACCTTGGTCGCACGTCTCTCCCTCTCTCCTCCTAATTCTTCCTGTCTCTCTACACTGTTCTATCCAATAAAGGAAAAACCCCCAAAAAAACATAATTAAAGTGAACACAATTTACTGTACATATGTTAATAATGGCAAAATATAACAATGCCAAAGTGTGTGTGTGTAGTTAAATGGCTATATGCATATGATGCATAGGAGACCGTGAGTCTTCCTGAACCATTACACTTTTCCCTTTATATATGCAAAGATAAGGCAAAAACAGTACATGATTGATCCTGCTTGTGCTGTCTCTGTAAGCATACCACACAGGGTTAACCTTCGCACCCGGCTGGGTGCTGACCCATAGGTATTAAGACCTACAGCCAGCACCCCACCACCACAGACACCAACTTGTACCACATGACATCAGCTTTCCAACAATACAAAACATGATTACAATGTATTACGGAGAACCTAAGGTTTACATAATGCTGATCCAGTAAAATGTTTTGCAACTGAGAATTCCTCAGATCAAAGCACCCAGAGATGCAGGGGCTGGATGCCTTTTCATTTGACTGCCGTACAGGTAAATTACTCAAAACGTAGACTGCACTGTAACGACAAATATATATATATATATATATATATATATATATATATATATATATATATATATATATATATATATATATATATATATATATATATATATATATATATATACACACACATACATACATACATACATAGATATATATATATATATAATCAATGCATATCAGGTCTGACTAGGGATCCCCTACAGTACTTTCCAAGGACCCCCAGTTGTCTGCAGATGCCCTGTTAAAAAACCCATGATTTAAATGATACATAATAAATTAAAGCTGAAAATCAATATACTGTGCATTTAAATCCAGAACCTTTTTCTTTGGGTTTCCCTTGGTCTCCTCATTGGGTCGCTTTGCCGATGCATTTGTTGTCTCGGTGACCATCGATGCCATCCTCTCCTCCTCCACAGGAACAGAGGGTTTCTGTTGAGGCTGGCCTGCAGTCAGTAGATCTAGTCAACACCCGTCAATCACTCTATCATCTCTATCCCCTTTCCCTGCTGAGTCCAACTAACTTTTTATCGCAGTCACTTTTCCCAAATAGCATGATCCATACTTAAAAACATACCAAAAATGTTCCGGTAATATTTATTGTGGCTTAAATGGATAGTTTGCTTTCTGGGTTTAAAAAAATATTGTTTCAGTTGTAGTGGAGGCATGGCATCGCTGTACAAGCTGTGGAGTGACTTTGTGTGTTTTCTTGATTTAGACTGAATGATGCCACTGCAAGACAGAAGCGTCTGTAAATGAAACTTTTGGGCCACTTAAAAACAAACACTAAAATTGAAATAATATTACCACAACAAAGTGAACTATGGTTTTAAAATAATATTCTTGGGAATTGTAATTAGAAAAATATTAACTGGGAGCACAGAGCAATTTTGCCAACTCTACAAACTGATTTTGCCTTACGAGGCTTAATTAAGCGTAATTTCACTTTAGAAACTAACTAATTTCTGTTATTGATTACTTATATCCAATCCCTGTGTCTAATGTATATACATTTTACATATCGTAAATGTTAACACGAAGACCATCACGTCACTTACCTGAGAGCTGGGCAAACCTGAAGCCGCATTGGCTACAGGATTTGGCATTTTTCTCCGCCGAAGCGTGCTGACATTCTGGACATTTCATCTCGTAGGGTCACCACCAATAGCAGTTTCTGATGCTGAAAGAAAGCAGCTACTGCGATTTCCAATAAAGCGACTACGCCCGCAGACTCACGCAGTTAACTTTCAGTTTCATTTCTGCCAAAGTGGTGGGTTGCGACTGATATCTGACAAGAACTAGCTAAAAACGAAATTGCTAGCTAGACCAAGCAGCGACACTAGATCATTGTTACTAGCAAGCCAATACACGTATAAACTAATTTCCAAACCTATTACAAGTCGTTTCATGTGATCATTCCCATGACAAAACAGAGTAAGAAAGGAGCGCATTTCACACATACTTTATGCAACTATAGCTCGTTACAGCGTTGTATAAATTTATAACGCCGTCAGAATGCTCCTGAAACTAGCAATGTGAAGTACAGCCAGTAGTCTAGCTACAACTGCAGGTGAGCTTCGACATAACACAGGCAGCGGGAGTACTTACAGAACAGTCGCCTATCTTTTTTGTAATACTGTAGCAAGGTAGTTAGTGACAAAAAATACGATGCAATGCAAAATTAGGTGTTGATCGATTCATGCAGTTGTTGTCAAGCCTACTGACAAGCTGAAAGTAAGCAAAGTAAGCTGGCGCTTAAATACCCAAAAAAAATACCCAATCGCGGCAAAGCACTCAGCAACGCATGACGCCAAGAAAAGTTACTTTAGAACAGTACTTCCTGCTTTGAACTGCTAACATAAAATGTACATCAGGCATGATAAACAAGCTTTAGTTGATCTTAAACAGAGATACTGGTTTGACAACATTGCAAACTAATGTTAGCTGTGATGCTCTTCAGATATCTAACTAGGTGTGTAGTTATCTGAATATCATCTGAATTAAAATATTTCCAAACTGCGCGATGGTATCGGCTTGCATGTCAAATTAGCAAATTAATCAGACATCGGCTAAAGTAAGTAGTTAACAAACTCTAAGAAATTTGCACGCGAACGCACTGTAGTTAGAAAACTAAACTGCAAGCAGACATTGAGGCCTCGTATTGAAAACAAATTAAGACAGCCCGCGCGGGCGCTGTTCCGTCCCGAATGAATGAATGACAGCGTATAAACAAATAAATTCGAATATTAAATAAGACGTTTTGCGGTTATTTTGTGGTACCTACGCTTCGGTAAGTCTTAATAATTTTATTACGAACAGGTTCCTGTTTTATATTGATGTCATCGAGGTATTCTGTCATTATTTCAGCTAAAAGACCAGTAGTTTCATTTTTCCTATTTGACTTCATTATTGGTTTTCACGTCCCGTTTGTTGGCTTGTCCGTACATAATAACACTTTTAAGTGAGAATATCGCAGGTAAATTGGACATGTGTGTATGTGTACGTTTGTGTCTCAATATATCAGCTATTATTACCATGGCCCTGCAATCATTTAAGGGTTTAGTTTACAATATGTTTCATGTGTGTATGTGTACGTTTGTGTCTCAATATATCAGCTATTATTACCATGGCCCTGCAATCATTTAAGGGTTTAGTTTACAATATGTTTCATGTGTGTATGTGTACGTTTGTGTCTCAATACATCAGCTATTATTAACATGGCCCTGCAATCATATTAGGGTTTAGTTTACGATATGTTTAATTTCCCCCTCACTATATTATTGCTGGTATCATCATCA
This sequence comes from Anguilla anguilla, assembly GCF_013347855.1. Taxonomy (NCBI): domain Eukaryota; kingdom Metazoa; phylum Chordata; class Actinopteri; order Anguilliformes; family Anguillidae; genus Anguilla; species Anguilla anguilla. The sequence continues at coordinate 23,759,647 of NC_049217.1, forward strand.
TTATTGGTATTGCCCCCTTTACATGTGCCTTGTGTAACACGTCACGGTCTAGACATACATTTTTCAAAATTATTATTACTTATTACACTATTGCTGTCAAGGCAATAAGTAATGCCATCTCTAATTGTTCATTGTCAGTACTGTCATTCAGCCATCTTAACAAACTCTTTCCTATCTATATGTTTCTATACTTACCATTATTATTATTATTATTAGTCAGTTTAACTATTCGATATTGCTGCCTCCACCTTCAGACAATACAGAATTTGTGTAATGCAATTCATATTAACTACCCCTCCCACCCTATCCCCTGGATTGACAGCACACAAAAAAGGGAGATCAGTGGAAAATCATTATAATAACAATAATAATTTTCATGTTGGGAATTTGATAATACTGGGTGATAGAGCTACACAAGGTTGTGTATCAAAATGACAAAACATAAGGTCAAGGGCATAAAGAACCTACCATTTATACAGCATCATGATGTACGGTTCCCATGAAAATATAAACCCTCCCCAAATTTTACTGTCCAGGTCTCTGTTTTAGAGTTAATGTTATTTCATTATAGCGAGAATTCTTTGGTCATCAACTGTATAGGTCCACCTTGGCCTACCAGGCCCTTTGTGATTACTGAGCTCACCAGTGCTCTTGTTCTTAATGATGTTCCAATTATGATGTTCTAATGATTATATAAAATTATGAAGTACAGAACCAAGTAAAGAAAATACGGCTTTGTCCCTAACGTTATGGAGCTCACTGTATATAAAAATATAAATTCTGCTTCAGAAGTGGCCCATGCAGTACTTGGCAAAAGCAGACCAATGCCAGTGCTTCTCTTAACACCCAAGCTCCGAGGAGTTGTCACCAGTTGTCACCTTGCAGCCTTGGTAAATCCACCTGCTCCAGTATGTTGTAATCCTATTTGTACTGTTGCAATAATTGATCTGATGTAAATACTTTGATAACTTTATATGTATTGATTTGGCACAAAAGATTTACTGATCCTCTCCATAATAAAATGGAGGTGGAGAACAAATATCATGTTAATATCAAACCTAAAAAAAGAAGAAGCGTTATCTGAGACACTTCTGTGAAGAACAAATCAATTATGAACAATTATGAACGATTATTTATTTGCCCACGGGCGGATTCGAACCCTCGTTTCCGTGGGACGGCGTTACACCTATACACGGCTGGCCCCCGCGTGGAGATGGGAAGTAGTGTTCACTACATTACGACGGCAGATGTTATGATTGCTGCTATAAGCTTATAGTTACGCTTTGCGTCGATAAGATTCGCTGCCAGTGATACGCGTTCGGTTGGTTTGGTGATCTAAACTGAGCAGCTACTATGCCAATGAGAGGTCGTGCAATGACAGAATCAGCTATTATTGCAGTAATCCATAGCTATACATCCCAGGTAAACACAAGTTAGCGATTGCAAGTCTGAAATCCCATCCCTGTGAAATAAACATTTGGCAAAATTGCCTGTACCTCATAAAATATCCAGATATCTCCCTTTTCGTTCACAAAAATGATATTTGTGGCGAAATCGTAGCGCTGCCTGTCATCTCCGTTTACACGGGTCGCAGCTAGAAGAGGCATAAGTTTCTATTCAAAGAAAATGGGCGTCAACAATTCGATCACGTTTCTTTCTCTTTCTAATCGCCGTTTGCCCACTCCCGGGAGTTTCCCTGGTCTTGCAGGGGATTCCCGACGGCACACTGTCCTTAACTGTTAAATCTATTATAAATTGAATATTCTAACCCGGAAAAGAACGCAAAACATTCTAAATTCAGTTTTTATTTATAAAATTGATTTATATTTGGTTTACATATAAAAACTTCGATTTCCGTAAAAGAGTAAGTAGGCTATATACACGAATCAAAACTGAAGAAACTCAATCTGGTTGACACCCCTGCTACCCTTGAAACAGGTGAAAGTCTGCAAAAGTTAAATTGGGGTATATTTAGGCATATGGTTTAAGTTCCTGGGAATTTCCTGATGGCCACGACAAATGTATGTCCAGATTCCCACAATAATAATGACTGTCACTGTGACTCAGCACACACAATTTGATTGATCCTCCTACGGCGATGCCAGGCTCACATTACACTGCTTTTCAATATCGAGTATTTAGAAAGGTTCTTCTCAGCAGTAGCTATGTTATGAACCGTTGTAGAAGTGACAGCTACACAACTCGTTAGAGAACAGACAGTATTTATCAATAGGGAGAATTCACGCTATGGATGGGCTAAATAGCTTTCTGGATTTTGCCATCATACATGTTAGGAGGAACATCATCCAGGAAGACTCAGTGAATGACAGGAACCAGGAACACCAGTTTAATGACAGACTACTGCCATTGAAGAACCATGAACATGAACAGTTTATGGAACATTATGCACATATGTTGACAAGTAATAAAAGCTCTGGGTGAAAAGTACTATTGTGTCTTGGATTTTTTATTTATTTAACCTTAATTTAACCCCAATTGAGATCAAAATGTCTTTTGCAAAGGGGACCTGAGCAAGAACCACACTATATGGCTAAAAGTACTATATGCGGACACCTGACATCCAACATCTCATCCAGAAGTATGGGCATTAATATGGAGTTGTTTGGAGTAGAATGTGATTCCAAACCATGAACAACAGCCCCAGACCAAGGGGCGTCCACATACTTTAGGTCAAGGGTCCTCAATCTTATCCAGAAAGGGCCGGTGTGGGTGCAGGCTTTTGTTCCAACCAAGCAGTTACACACCTGATTCTACTAATCAACCACTGGAGTCTTTGCAAAGGATCTTGACTAGCAGAGTCAGGTGTGTAACTGCTTGGTTGGAACAAAAGCCTGCACCCACACCGGCCCTTTCTGGATAAGATTGAGGACCCCTGCTTTAGGTCATATGGTGTATATTTACACACACACACACACACACACACACACACACACATTACCTCAATTTTCCAATAATATATGACCCCTTTATTTAATTGCCTAATCTTTCCCTCCTCTCTGCCTGTGCTGATGTGTAGTGAGAAGTCTTGTGCATTTGGCTACCATGGATCACCTAGGTGGGTGCTACACATTGGTGGCTGAGGTAAGCTTCCCTTCTTCACTTTAAAGCACTTTCACATTATATGATAAAAAGGTTCTATATAAAATTGCATCCACTCAAGGGAGTGGTCACCACTATACAGAACTACTCTATGGCTTGGCCTAGTTTAGAGTGTTTCTGCTTGCAGTTTTTTTTTTCGTTCATCCTCAATTTTTTATCCAACTTGAAATGTCCAGTTGCACACATAGGTCCATCTCATCACTGCAACTTCCTTTCTCAATTTGGGAGAGTGCAGACAAGCACGACTTGTCCTCTGGAGTTCCCCTGCTTTCCTCTGCCCTTGATTTCACCCAATAGTCCACCAGTAGAGCTGCGCGGTTCTCGCATCCACCACCGGAGGTCACTGATGCACCATGTTTGGTTGAGATGGCGAAGGTTTACAAGAACATCTCAACGCAATCTTCCCCAGACACATTATTTCTCTTCCTGTAACTTCATGTGCATCAGTTTTTGAGGAAACATTACATTTTTATGAAATATATGGTTAAATATCATCAAGGAAGTTCAAAATTGATAGGATTACTGAGGGCAAAATAATCCAGGTGAGGAGGTGACCTGCTGATACATTGTTCAAGTTTCTCCAGGGTGAGTCATGAGTGATGTATGCTGGAGTTCACAGAGAGCTTTTTTCTAGTAAAACTGAACAGATGGATTGCTCCGGAAAAAGCTACACCTCCGACAATGCCATACTGCATCTCCCAGAAGCTCACCAGGAAGGTCACCAGGAAAGACACCAGGTCCACTCCTATGGACAGTCATGGAGGGGTGGGGGGGGGGGGGGGGAGTGTGAGAGGTGACACTGAGATGAAAAATCAATAAACTTGTTCACTCTTTTACTTTAATATTACTCTATCTCTTTTGTCACAAGTCGGCATGGTTCCATTTCCAAAACAGTCAACAAATCCAAGTACCACACAGCCAGCACAATGCTGGGGCTGGGTTTCAGCCTGTCACAACCTGAGATCCATAGGGGAGAGCTGACATACCATAGTAACAGCAAGTATGCAATATAATACCTCACATAGCTGGCTTGTTGGGCACACTCACCTCCAACCTCCCAGATCTCCTGGTACCCTCGGAGGTCAGCCATGGGAGCCACAGAGGAGATGATGACCGCAGCTAGAGCGGCCTTAGGGACGTAGCAAAAGAGTGGCATGAGGAAGACCAGAGAGAGCAGCACGATCAGGCCTGCGGGGGAGGGAGGGTGGGTGCCCAGTGCAAGCCTTCAGATTAGATACATGCCTGACAAATTTTTGAAGCCATAAAAATGTATTATCGGGTTAATGGTTGACAATTGCTGATGAAAAGCGCTGACTCACCTGTCACCACGCCCCCTAGTGGTGTGCACACTCCAGTTTGCGAGTTCACGGCGCTCCTGCCAAGACACATACATATTTGTTGTTGTTGTCCGGCATCTTAATTATAAACAATTGCAGTTTTAAAACAATCATATAGTAGAACATATTACAAGCGCAGTCCGTTTTACATCTTCATTCCATGCAAGATGAAAAAGAATATGTTTTTGTGTATAACAACAGCGCACAAGTATACAGGTGAACCCTGAGGATTCCATACCTTCCAAAGCTCCCGGTGACTTGAAAGAATTGAGGAAATATTGGGTAGCATTGCTTTGGAATACATCTTATTTAATTTCGGTGAGGCAAGATAGCCTATATTGTTTGTAGTACCGTAACTTGGCGTCATTTTGATATCAATACTTTTAATGGCAGGCCTGGATTTTGGCAGTCTGAATGAATGAGTTATAGACGGTGTATGTCTTGTATGTGTGAGTAACTTGGCATTTTTGTACATTGAAAACATGTTTTTTTATGAAATATCATTTCTTTTTGCAAAGCGTTTTATTATGAGAATGAGAAATGCGAAGTGACCCTGTAAGAAACGGTTGTGGATTATGGCTATCCTTGTGTGAATTTGTACAGTCTGATGAGCGTGTACCGTTGTGCTATGTAAAACCGTTGTTATATGTAAAACAGTGGCTGTGACAAAGGGTGTGGTGGCATAAGTGTAAACGCATCAGAAACGCAGGTGAAATATGGCCAGTGCCTGTGCTCACGGATTTGACAGCCATCCAACGAGCCTTGATTGACAAAAGAATCAGCAAGCCCGTAGAATTAGAGCTCCCTAGGTTGCAACTTGTGTACCCTTCTGTCTTGCTCCGTTGTCTGTTATTTCGTGGAGATGCACTTTTAGTGTTTGTAAGGTTTATAAGGCATTTTGATAGGCTTATCTGCAGGTAGGAATCCTCTTTGCTGTTTTGCTAAGCTAGAACCAGGAAACTTGATAGTGGAGAATAGGAGCAGACGCATATGTCCCAGCAGGCTTTGCATATGAGAAATCAACAACAGTGTGAGAGAAATTAGGATGAAATGATGAAATTGCATAGTTGAAACAGTATGTTTTTAGCAGAATGGGCATGTAGGTGAAGGTTGACATGATCACAGACTGTAGTGCGAATTAAATGAAGTGACCATGAGCGAGCTTAGTTTCGTTATCGAATGGTATATATAACAGTCTGTATAAAATATTAGTTGTTGAAGTGCAGAGTTAAGTAACATGTGAAATCTATTACAGTGATGGGCTTTTGTCGCGTTCAGTATTAGTAGTTATAATTATGAGTGAGTCATGATTTTAAATGTAATGTTTTAATGGGGAGTTGCAGAACGTTCATACGTAGTAATTGTTTGTATGTGGCTAGATAGAGAACAGGGCGAGGTAACATGAATGTAGAAACGTGGCGTTTGCTGATAAGAAGGTTTTATACGGTAGCCAAGTGAAGAAATATAGTTAGTCGAAATGGCACAGTGGTGAACTGGTGTAACTTTTTAATAAAAGCAATACATTTGCCGTCATGAAATGCATATGGGTGGCCATGAGTGAGTTTTGGTAAAGCAAATATAAGCATAAGAAAACGTTAGTGTAAAAGAGGAAATTATCTGCCTGAGGGCGAGGCGGGATTCAATCCTTCAACCGGAAGTTTACCAGTCTGTAACTTTGTTAGTGCAGCACCATGACATAGCTATGCAATGCGTGAAATATCATTAGCAAACCTGTCCGTGGTTTTAAAGAAGAACACAGGCCAGTAAGCACAGAAGAGCTCCCGTTGAATCCATACGGCTTTGCAATATTGTAGCCGGTTAATAACTGAACGTGCAGACGGTACGTCATAATGCAGTGTATACGTTCGGTGAACGGCGGGTAGATTTGGTGCAAAAGCAATAATTGAGAAGTAGTAGACAATTATTAGTGAGGGTAAAAGCAGGTTAAAGAAACATGTTCCTAGCTGGGCTTGTACCTAGCACCCCGTGTTCTCAAGACTGTAACCTTGCCCACTAGGCCATAGGCAGACTAGCTGTTTAAACTAGAAATGTTTGAGAGTAAAAAGGTATGGGTATTTTGCGTGTGTATGCAAGTTTTTGATTGGGTCGTGTAGGTGAAGATTTGGCTGGTGTAGGTAAAATGTCCAATGGGGAGACATTTTGTTTGTGGGATAGGCGGCAGGAAAAATAAGAATGAGAAGAAGAAGAAGATGGAGAAAACGCAAAATCCCCTTAGTTTAGGGCTTTATTGTGTGGACATGTGAAGTTGTTTATGAATTCTGTCTGTTGAAATGGGGTGAGAATGTACAGAATTTAATGTCTGCCATCCCAATATGAAAGATAAAATAAAACACTTTGTACAACCTAGAGGTCCGGTCAGCTTCAGTTAACTTTGAGATTCACTGCAACATACATTGTTATACGGGGTGCCAAACATTTGCATATAACTATAATATACATACATATGATTTTTACAGAGTATTCATTAAATGTGCAATTTGTAGTTCTAAATTTTATTCTGAATAACTAATAAACAATAAAAAACAATTTTTAAAAAAACAAAAGAGAGCTTACACTGAATTGCCAACTAGATGACTGCTCCTCTTTCTCTCATATATCAACACACTCTGTCACCAAAACCATCTTATTAGATAACATAACGTAACAGCATAACAGAACGTAGCATAACATGACAAAGCATTACATAAAATTATTAGAGAAGTCATTTTCTAATAGGAAACATCAAGTTACATTATCCTCTGTTACAAAATAACATAAAAATTTTGGGAAATTTGTAAATTAAAAGTAGCAACACTACACTTAGTTGCTTCACACACACAAAAAGAACGATAAAATTCAAGTTGTAGGAAGTTTAGTCTGTACACTATGCCTGTACTTTACACCATCTTAATGTTTTTTAATTTTTATACAGTATTTTCAGAACCCCCCAAAAAGTGTGCTATTTCATAAGACAGGTAAAAGAAAAGCAATACAGCTCAATAGAAAAGTATCATATTGATGACATTCTCTCAAATTTGCATGTGAGTGATACAGAAGGGACAGATTAAGTGAAACATGCAAACTGTGGCACCCTGGGGGTCTGAGGAGAACATGTGTGTGACCAGTTGTGGAATTAGAGATTTTTAAAAAATGTTTTAAAAAATAATGCATGATTTTGCTTTAGTTATACTGCGCTGCACTCCCATATCTGTTTCACACCGTGACCAGTGACCCATCCCTTCCCTTACTTACGCCTTTCTGGCGTTTTCTGTCATCCATCTCTGCTGTCACTTGACGTTCTCCTCAGACACCAGCGGCACTCTGACACCTCGTCCACCCCATTATGTGAAGGAAAAACAGGATGATCAGCGGGAAAAACAGCATGTTCACACCCTTACCTCTCAGTGAGCAAAATATTAAGTTCCATAAACCATCACCCCCTCCCCACCAATGCTCTTACCACCACCCCAAAGATAAAACTCTATTCTGTCCAGGGGGTATTGGCATCAAACAAGTCATACCATTTTTGACAGGTAATCCCAAAGGTAATCACGAATTGCTTGATACATAAACAGCTACAGTGCTGTATAATTGATGAGAAAATAGACACTCCAAAGAAATTCTAACAAAATTACACAATAATCACCATACAAAAAGACAGGTAGAATAACAACAATGCAATTACAGGTACAGTACTGACACAAATCATGGAAACACTGCATTTATAAACAGATTTTGAATGTTAGCGCAATATTTTGCAACAATTTCACTTTATCCCATGGTGCGCAGGAACTGCCGCTGTGGGCTATGCATGGCAAATGGTGATCACTCACTCACTCATGGACAACCTGTTGGACGCATGCACAGGTGGTGCTTTCTTTAGTAGGGCACATGCGCAGGCGCATCTCCCAAAATCACCACTTCGAACGGCATGACATTTTTAAGCACAGCTTTATCGCCTAACGTTACTTTCGCTAATCCTAACATGTTAGCGTTTCGCCTACTTTAGTTAACCTACTTAGCGCGTACCACCGATACAGATGTATGGACACATGGAGGATAACAAATAACGTTACAGAGGAGAGGACGTGCCATAGCTAGCTAGCTGTGGGTCTGCACGGTTTCGTGCTTGTTTGTATACTAAATGTAATATGTAATAATGCAACATCAACATAAAGCAAAAATTGAGAAATAATTTGTGATAAGTAATAATCATTACTACTTCCTGTATGTATTTGTTCATACCTACATAATTCAGCAGTCTAATGTATCTTACTGTTGGAATTTTTATAATCAGCATGACCATGTATTACTTTGTCCAGGATTTTTCTACATAAAATGATGATATTCATGCAAAGAGAACCTTCTTTATTTGTATACCTTATTTCAAATTACTGATGATCACATAATGTCGTTACCACTTGTGGTCAAGAAAACAACTGTTTTGAGCACATTTTTAGAGAGGAAAATGGCTCTGAGAAACAACAACAGAAGAAAAAGCATGCACAAAACTTTTATAAGAGTACTAAACTTTTTCTTCCCCCAGGTATGACTCGTTTCTTTGTATTATTAAGTTTTCTCTACAAGCTGCTGGGGAGAAATTCTTTTTTAAAATTTTATTTAATTCTTACTTTTTCATTTTGATTCTTTCAAAGTAGACAGTGCGAGAATATACAGGAAGTGAATAGAGCATCTCCGCTCACCCTCGGCATTAAAACGTAATCTTTGTGGCATTGCATTCAAAACATCATAAGCGAACATGTTGACTCCCCCAGACAATAAAGGAGGTAGAGTTTTACGGGGCCTCAATCCCCTGCCCCCCAAATCCCCCACCCCCCATCACCCACCACCCACCACAAGGGACTGGCAGAAAACAGGATAGATTCATAACATAGCGGAGAAAGATGACAACCTGCCAGACCTCGTTCTAAGGTATACAAAATGCTGTACTGAAGAGGCAGTGTGCCAGTTCCAGATAGCATTCCAGCATGACCGAAGACGTCATGATTGTGATGAAAGCCAAGTAAGTGCAGAGGTCTCTATGATCTTGGCATTTTGGCATAAATTTTGTTATGTTATTATGTTATGTTATTGTCATGTTATTGTTATGTTACAACAGCAGTGTTGAGCTGAAAGGGCCCCTATAGAAGAATTGTGCTCTCATTCTCAGTGTCAAAATCTGCTCAAGGACAAATGCTGGGCTGTTTATCCCCAGCCCCACCCCCATATTGAATTTAATTTCTATGGCTTCCCTAAACAGCTTGTCTGTCAGAGCAAAATTTATACAAGTACTGTATGTGCTCATGAAACCACTTATAAAATGTATAACATTTAAGGATGGAACAGCCCTTATGCACTTCATGATATTGATCATACCCTGGAGGCCAACAGGAAACCTTTTCAGTATTATTTAGGGCATTTTAATGGGTGTAATTAATACAGTCATTAATACAAAGATGGAGTGAACAGTACATAAAATATGAAGGTATGCAAGTCGTATCTAACAATTTAAACACAAACACACACACCTGCACACACATAATATATTTTTTGAGAGAAAAGTGCATTTTGTCATTACATGACCTCAGTATTATGGATTTATTTCCATTTAAAGCAGCCCATCAATAAGCCAAAGCGTCACATAGTTAAAGTAAAAAAACTGATCTGTGCCCTTCTCTCCAGTATGTGTATATATGTATGGCCCACGGAAAAGACAAAATGGAACCTACTGTCCAGCACAATCGACTCGGTGCCCAGTAGAACAAAAGCACCATGGTTCATCAAAAAAAATAAATAAAATAAAGCACCAAGCAGCGTTGCGAGAGGTCCGCCTCTGGAACCCCCCGCGCCCCCCCCCCCCCCCTTCGGTACCGCGCGGAGCGGACCGGCCCGTCTCTCCGACACCACGGGTCAAGAGAGTCCCCTCTCGGTGCGGAGCGGGAAACCGTCTCGGATGTCTCTCCTCGCCCTTTCAATAGCGGCTCTGTCTCCGAGGAGCGCGGCAGCTCCGTAGGTCCATAGGATGTGATGTCATTACCGCACGCTTACTGCCCCCTCTGTTTCGGAGTTAAAAACCACGCCCGGCTACGTGTCACACTGAAACCCTTCCCCTTCTGCGGTTAATCTCTATCATCTGGGAGGCAAGAAAAACATCATTCATAACGCTGGTTCTGAGAAACGCCACTGGTCGTATCCGCTTGGAAATGACTGGCCGTCCGGTGGATGAAACGGTGCGGGTTTCAGTCCAACGGTCCCATTGGAGCAGTCAGCCTGCGTCAATCAAAGCTCCTGTCTGTCCATTTGTCTACCATTACCAGCCACACATGACAAGGCGTTGCACTTCCAATGTCTTCACCTCTGTGCGTGTGTGTGTGTGTGTGTGTGTGTGCGCGTGACTGTCTCAAAAAATTCAAATTAGAGCTACAGATATGAGTAAAGTCCCTCACTTTTAGTTTTATTATTTAAAAAAATAATAATAGCCTTTAGTTATTACAATTATATCGTACCAATTTATAATAATTTAAATTTTATCATTACAGTAGTTCTGGGCTTAAAAATGGTTCAAATTCACTGTGTGTACATACTTCATCAATATTTTATATCTGCAGCACACAGAATTGAGCTGAACAGAGTTAGAGAGAGAAAGAGAATGTGACAGAGAGACAATGGAGAGATGGAGAAGGGCATACTGACTCTTAATTGTATTATATCAGCCCTTACACGTACCCGTCTGCCAGGGAAGCGTCTGCTCTTCTCTTTCTTTCGAGGCTCCGCTTGCAAAATGAACAGTAGCATCGTGCCTGGCGCTGAACCTTTAACGAAAGCGAAATTGGATAGTCTTATTTTTCACAGGCACCGATCTGTTTAAAAAATCCATCACGAAACCTCAATGGAAAAATATATCCATTCGGACTTCATGGTCAGATTCATTTCCCAGGAGAACGGGATGCAATGATGGTTTCCTCCATTTCAATCTGAAGGGAAATGATTCAGTTAAAAATAGAAATTTTTACCTAATGATGTAAAAACACCAAAGCAAGAATTTTGACTGGATCCACATAATACATGATAGATAGACAGATGTGTATTTCTAAAAGTATGCCTTTGTGGACAACTCAGTAGCAATATAATACATTTAAAACAAAAAGATATATATGAATATTTGAGTATTTCAATAATTAGTACACAGTGTGACTTATGATCATAACTGTATATTGGATATCAGTACAACTAAACAGCGAATATGACAGCCAGATGTGATTGCAGTGTAGGTTCACTGTGCAGAGTTTATCAGCTCAAAGTCTGAAGCAGTGAGGAGCTGTTTGAAGGAGTGACAGAAGAAGCTGCAGTAATCTGCAGTGAATCTGGCTGTCAGCAAAGGATGAGCCCTGTCCTGGAGCGTTCATATTCCATAGTTTAGTTCAGTATCTGTGGGAAAGATCTCGGGCTAAAGTGGGCAAGATCTCGGGCTAAAGTGGGCAAGATCTCGGGCTGAAGTGGGCAAGATCTCAGGCTGAAGTGGGCAAGATCTCGGGCTAAAGTGGGCAAGATCTCGAGCTAAAGTGGGAAAGATCTCGAGCTAAAGTGGGCAAGATCTCGGGTTAAAGTGGGAAAGATCTTGGGCTAAAGTGGGTAAGATCTCAAGCTAAAGTGGGAAAGATCTCTAGCTAAAGTGGGCAAGATCTCGGGCTAAAGTGGGCAAGATCTCAAGCTAAAGTGGGTAAGATCTCTGGCTAAAGTGGGCAAGATCTCGGGCTAAAGTGGGCAAGATCTCGGGCTAAAGTGGGCAAGATCTCGGGCTGAAGTGGGCAAGATCTCGGGCTGAAGTGGGCAAGATCTCGGGCTAAAGTGGGCAAGATCTCGGGCTAAAGTGGGCAAGATCTCGGGCTAAAGTGGGCAAGATCTCGGGCTAAAGTGGGCAAGATCTCCGGCTAAAGTGGGCAAGATCTCCGGCTAAAGTGGGCAAGATCTCCGGCTAAAGTGGGCAAGATCTCGGGCTAAAGTGGGCAAGATCTCGGGCTAAAGTGGGCAAGATCTCGGGCTAAAGTGGGCAAGATCTCGGGCTAAAGTGGTTCTGTTCTGAATGCACCGCGGTGGGTTTTCAAGAATGTGAGCAAATGAAATACTGGGACGACAAATGATGGTGGGCTTAAAAAATACCGCCAGGCCACCGGAACCTGCCGCTTCGGACCGCAAGACCGCCACGGCGGGGCGAGCCCTGATGGTGTCCAGACTGCGCTCTTCTAGGGGGTCCCGGAGCCCCGCGTGTGGCCCGCATTCCTGCAGCCCGCATTCCTTTAAGACCCGAAATCCACCAGAACCAAAGAGCTAATCCCTCACAGAGGGGCTGCTGGGGGACGGGAGGCAGGGAATTAGGAGCAGCTGTGGACTGATACGGACCAGCAGACAGAGCGCAAAGGGGTGCAGTGTGTGGGGGAGAGGGGTGCAGTGTGTGAAGCAGAGGGGTGCAGCGTGTGGGGGATAGGGGTGCAGTGTGTGGGGGAGAGGGGTGCAGTGTGTGGGGCAGGGGGTGCAGTGTGTGGGGCAGGGGGCTGCAGCGTGTGGGGGATAGGGATGCGATGTGTGGGGGAGAGGGGTGCAGTGTGTGGTGCTGGGGGCTGGAATGTTTGGGTGCAGCACAGGGGGTGGGGGACAGAAGACGGAACTCAGGTGGGGAGGGCGCCGGTGGGCAGGGAGAATGAAAGATTGGAAATTGGTGTAGAATCTGGATTTATGTACAGGACTAACGGATATGCGCTACTACATATACATGGCATTACACATACCACAACATGTGAACTTATCATATATGCCAGTACTAAACGCCCTTAAAATGCCTTCATCCTACACTACGTTTTTGCATTTGCCACAATTAGAAAAGTGTTTCTCAACCTGCTTTTCCAGTTTTTACCCTGATTGGCTCTAGCTCTGGCTTTTCAGATTTTTCTCTCGGGAAAAAAGCACCACACACTGCACACACTGGCAAAGGCTTTCTCGGTTTTTCTGCAAACAAACCCCATACAGTGACATCTGCCAGGCGAGGTCCTTGCCTGTAGTCGCAAACTATGCACCTCCAAAAAATGAAAAAAATAAGTCAATTCCCAGATCAGATCAACATACGCACATAGTTTTTACGCTGCAACATAAGCTATTGCAATAGGAAGCAACACAACACAAAAGAGAGAAAGCAATGTAAGAAAACTCAAAGAAGATGCACCAGTACGGTATCATTTTAAACTGCGGATGCAAACACACATTCCTCAACATTTAATTGGTTAATTCACTTCCCTTTTCTTACTCTGATGGATGACCTGTTAAGTATCTCTCTCAGTCATCCGTTCTGGGAGTGCAAAACATTTTTTTCCAGCACAATAAGAAAAATATAATAATAAAAAATGAAAAACAACTCCGACTTGTACCACACGCATCGTCTCCTTTTTCCTCTCTGTCTCTCTCTCTTTCCTTTCTCTCTCTCTCTCTCTCTCTCTCACTACAGTGCACCATCCCATTCCTTCCCTCAAGCCAGAATGTAATAGCCCCGCCGCCCCAAACAGAATATAATAAAAAGATTAATGTGCAACAGGCGGAATATTTAAAAATAATCTGGAAAGCAGCGCTGGACCCAGCGGCTGTCTCATCCCAGAGTGGACCCGCAGCGAAAGCGCTTCTCATTCCACAAACGTAAGACCCGCCACCCGACACCAGAGCCCTGTGGCACCCTCCTCTCGTTGTTATTTGGGAAATGCTAGACATAGTTTGGGGCTTTTCAAACAGCCTATCGTCTTACCATAACAAGCCAATCCAATATGCTTTATTGTTGTTATGCTGGAGTGGCGGGGAGAGAGGCCGTTCTGTCCGGCTGCAGACAGCCGCGGCACTGCAACCCAATCGCTCCCAATGAAGTCCGGCGGATCGGCCGCCATCTCCCTAGCGCCCGGTCTGGGGTCGGCCGCACGGCGTTCCCCGGGCGACACCGACGTGCGTGGAACGGGTGACGCCCCCGCGCAGTCAAATCCTTGAACAGGGGATATCTTCAGGGGTTGAGGCTGTGCTGAACAAGCACTCTTTTAATTTTTTATTAGAAGTAATTTTTTTTTATCTCCGACTTTGTTCTTTGCGCCCGGTTTGGAAGGCCCAGAAGCGCTAATCTAATTTTGGAAACATTCGACAATCCAACAGGCCCCCACCTCGTGGAAAATCCCCCCGCCCCCCCCCCCCCCCAATGTCAGGTAGGAAGAAATAATCGCAATTTTAAAAATCTAGACTGATAATGCACCTGTATAGCCTGACCTTTGCTTACCATGGCGTAGTTTTCAATAATGTCAGTGCTGTGTTTGATTCATTCTACATCTTTGCAGTTTTTAATCTTTGCCATATTATGCGCAGTGAGATCTTACCTCCTCCTCATCTCCATCTCCTTCTGGGTCCTCTGTCCTGAGTAGAGGCTCTTCAGCGCCTGGGGTGGATATCTGTTTCTTCAGCCGAAGGAACCTGAAAAAGATGGTAAGGAGGTGCGCGTGTGCGTAAATATTAGGATTAAGGTGACATATTACCACTAAACCCTACAACGCTGCTACTGATGCCAGCCAATTCATTCGTTTCTAGAAGCTCTTCACACACTAGTAAATTCTTAAATCTTTATGCCATGGTCCAAACTTCGTCAAGGGCAATTTGTTTTAGTCCCCCAGATAAACCGTGGATCTTGGTCTTTGCTAAACGGAGTTAATAACGACTCCAGCTTGGTTTAGTGAAAGGCAGGGGCTGCGATTTGAAACCGTGTTATATAATCCCACCCATGTCTTCTTCGTGAACTCGCTCTTAGGATGAGTTTAAACGGTCAAACGGACGGCGAAAGGGCACTAACTCAGGCCTTTAATACAAGGCAATATAGAACATTTTATTACGTAAAATCATACAAAAACAGAAATGAAAGATAAAGCCGTAAAGACCTACAAGCATTCTGAAAGGAAATCCAATTTACATTACAGCAATCAAAGAGATCTGGCCTTTTCCCCCTTCACCACTTTTCCGAGATTCACGCAGGGGGGTGGAAAAAAAATGCAATCACTTTAAGGGAGAAGAGAGAGAAGAATCAGGCGCAGGAGGATGGCCTCTGGTGCGGTTCCACTCTGGGCCGTGATTGTGCTTCCTCCCGGCGCGTCTAACAGAACTGCAGCACGGGAGCCTCTGCTTTTAATCTCTCCCAGGTGTCCGACGGGCGACCCCAGGCGTTGAGGGGGGGGGGGGGGAGGGGGGGGGCCAGGGGGGGCTGGAGACGCCCGCCGACGCCGCGCCGCTCCCTAATTAAAAACGCGCTGATTCGATAATAAAGCAATAGCGACGACACCCCGGTGGATTCATTTTATAAAAATATCCCGAGCGGTTTGTGGGCTGTGCGCTCTCCCGGGAGGCACAGGAGCCTGGTTGGGCGGTGTTACCTCTCCACAGATATCACCGCTGTAGGTGTACCCACTTCAAACCCCCGTAATCGGCAACATCTTAACTCGTACTCGGCGAGAGCTGGGACAGCGCCGCACCCCGCGGCCATCGAAACCTAACCCTCTCGTGGTCCAAAAGGGGGGGGGGGGGGGGGAGGGAGGGAGGGAGGGAGGCCTCTGCTGTTTGTTACCCTTAAGGCGGTGGGATTTAGCACCAAAGGCGTTTGTTTAGTTTGTTTTTCATGCAAAAGCCAAGGTCAGAGGGAACGTAAAAAGACGCGCCTCGATTATGCCTCGCTGGAATAGGCCTTTTCTGAAATGGCATCTTCCCTTTCGTCCACCCATCGCTATTTCACTGATCTGAAGCGACGGCTGACTAACAAGGTTAGGTTTCCTCCATTTTGCTTTCAGCTATCCAAGCTCTACAGACCAGGTGTAGAAAAGCGAGTTCTACAGTCTACAGTCGGTGGCTTTGGTCCTACCTGCTGAATGTTCTGCCCCCAAAAACTTCACGTGTGAACTTCTTTCTGCAACCCTTGACCCTACACCAATTAAACACGAGTATGCGAGTGTATACTTGCGTTCGATTCGTGGAGTGCAACATTTTCTCGAGTGATGTTTACAAACAGTAGCGGTGCTAGAGTTCCAATCATGTGTTTAGCAGAGAACTTTGTGGGGGGACCAGGTGGAGACTGCAATCGTGGGCCCGGGGTGGGGGACACCCATGACACAGGGTTCACAAGTGAAGCATGAGAAGGAAGACAACATAATAAACTGGACGGCATCTTGCTTCACGAACCTTTGAAAGCTGCAGCTTTGATGACATGTACGTAGTGATGTGCCACTCTATATTCATGAATAGGCAATATTATACATCATAATTTTCTTACATATATATATATGTCGACCTTCTATTTGTTGTGTTGAGGGGTGGACCAAGGCTTGACCTCTAACCCCACTGCAGTGTCATCACATTTGGTTTTCAACCAGCACAGATGACAGGGAATGGCATAGCCATGACATTGGGAAACTAGTTGTTTCCATTTTAATTCAGTCACTTTGAAAAGGCTGAAGAGAAAGATTAAAGAAAAAAAAACATCCAGAGAAATATAAACAGACCTGACTTTATCACCCATGAAGGGTTTCAAAATAAGATAAAACATATTCTATTCTATTCATTTCAAATACAGTTGGCAAAGAATAGAAAGCTGCTAGTTTTTAAATCATCTTAGTTTTGAAACCATCCAAAACATGCATTTGCTATGTTCATTTAGCCCATCCACTGTTAATGTACTAGCTGTCTGTTATTCTTCACCATTATTTCACACACAAAGCTATTGACGACATATACGCACCTCTTGAGTCCTCTTAGCACACATCTTCTGCACTGGTGTTAGGGAATCCCGCCATCTGCTGGATGCTCAACAGAGCTGCAGCTACAACTCACTAAGAAAGTCCAAAAACTACGAATTTCTGAAAACTGCTCACAGGATTTAACGTTAAACGTGAGTGTAGCATACCTGTTGTTGCTATTGCTATAGTTATTTTCCATCAGCAGCAGAGAAGTATATAGAAATTATGAAGCTTTATAAAAAATTCAAAAAAGCATTTTTTTTTTTTTTTTTTTTTTTTTTACAGTGAAAAATGCTTCACAGACCCTGAGAGGCTGTGACTTACTTTGGAGAATTCCTTTTTGCCATCTAGTTGCAACACAAAGGTATTGCTTTTTATGGAGGAAGAGTCCCTCACATGAAAGATGGGAACTGTCATATCTAGGTCTGCTGAGACTCAGCAATAATATTCAAATGATCCTCAATCCTGGTCAGACGATAATATCAAAGTAGAATGCCAATCCAAGGTTAGAATTTTGGGTTACTGTGTGAATGGCCAGCACAGGAGTAAGCTAAACCTGAGCTACAAGATTACGTTCCATCTCTTGAGACAACACTTTTCATTTTATCTCCAGAAGGCGACCAGAAAAAAAAAAACAAAACGGGATTCTCTGGAGCCTCAGAGAGTGAAAATCCCCCACTGTCGTTCTGATGGGCTGAGCTGCCAGTGATGTAATCTCCCTCAGGACCAGCAGGCCTGGGTCCCGCGCTGATCTGATCTGATCTGATCTCCACGCATGGCGCCAGCTTGGGATCATGCGCTATCGTAGCTATCGTTCTATAAAGGCGAGGTCATGCGCAGTCAGAGAGCCGAGGCAAACACGTAGCGGCTTCGGCGCGAGACAGACGCAGACCCCTGTGGCTGAAACACACACAATTACCGAGGTCAGACCTCGTAGCCAATCGGAGTTCTCCAACGAACCAACGTTATTCTGGAAGCACACACCGCCACTTGTGATGGGTCAGAAATTCCTGGAGGGTTATGGGGCATTCATACTGGTCAAGAGCCCACGCTCAAGGCCCAGTTAACCACTGGCAGTCCACCCAGAGACCAGCCTCCAGCCTAGTTTACGTTTGGAAGGGACCCTGCACTTATTCGATGCTGTTATGTTAAATAAAACCGCAGGCAGGAGGAAATTGAATTACAGTAATGCCCCGGCTATATCCTTATCGACTCCATCTATGGGAGATTCAAAACACATTGTGATCCAAACAGCGCCAGACCCACAATACAAAGTAACCCTAAGGAATTCCTGGTATTTTCTGTTTGCTTATTCATGACTTACTACCTCTTCAGGGCTCTGATGATGTCATGGCAACACACAGGAGGAGTTTCTCTCATAACCAGGCCTGGTCAAGTAAAGGCACATAGGCTTTGTCAACCTTTTTTTGGTGCACATTTTCAGTTCTGTTAAAAAAAAAAACCACTCATCTAAATGAGCAGCAGCAGATGGCAAACAGTTCTTAATAAGTCAATATTCTGTGAGTATGGATCTATGAGGCAAGAGTTTACTGTACTGTATTTAGCAAAGATATTTATAATATATTTCTAAATTCAGTAATGTGTGCAAGTAGCGTTAATGCCCGCTGAATGTTCATTGATGTTCTTGTTTTTCATGGTGTGGTACTTGCCTTCACCAACGTAATTGAATTCACAGCAGTACCACTCATGTCCACTGGGGGCCAAAGTTCAGTCTCAGCCTGGCTCAAACTTCTGTTGTCTCCACGCTGTTAATGGTTGCCATCTGAACTGAAGAAGCAGTATGCTTTATCATTAGTCAATTTATAGCACATTGCTAATCCCCAAAATATCATCTGGATTCCACTGAAGACCGAACACATCACACAAATGACTTCAGAAAGGAAAAACACCAAGGAGCAGAGATGTTTGAGTGCCTCTTCATATTTTATTAAACATAGTAAATCATATTTCTGGAGTGCATATATGGCATGATTAAGACTACTGATTGGTCCTATGTATGAGTTTAAAGTGAAAATGGTTGGGAAGGACAGTTGGGAAGGTTTTTTTACAGAAACCTTGGAATGAATGTCCCTTTAAGGCAAAAGGTCAATTGCTCAAATAACAGATGAACAAAATTAAAAGACAGAGACAAAGAAGAGAACAAATATCAGGGATAAACTTAAACGAAACAAAAGCGTTTCAGTTTGGAGTAGATGAACCAGTTACCTTCAGGACATGCAAGGCAGTACCAAGCAAAGTAACATTTGATGAGCATGTCACAATTTTTCTTTCGTCTCTGCCCCAGTGAAAATGGGACTCCCTGAGTAGAATAGCATTCTCACAATAACACTTTCCAAATTATTAGTTTCCAAGTATTCCAGACAAATACTTTTAAGTGCAAACAAAAGCCTATAGCATTGAAGGGATATAATGTTCACAATAAATGATGGCAAAAAAAACTGACTGTGATAAGAAGATTGTCTCTGCGTTCAAAAAATTATTGCATCCCGCTTTCGTGACAGGCCAGAAATCAGGAGGCGAAATACATTCGGTAAAAGTTCACTTTTAGAAAGCCATAATTAACAGAAATATTGCACTTCATTATGTACCCGTCTCGCAGCACATCCAAGCACGATTTGTATAAAACCCGCAGGTTAAGGTACACAGCCGTGTGTATCACAGTTCACGCTCATGAGAATTACATATGTAAGGATATACATGTGTTCGCTGTATGAGATGTGAAACAGAAGACAGATTGCGATACTACAGTAAAAAGTACAGACGCAGTAAAAGTGGTTAAGAAAAGCTTTAACAATGGCAGGGAGTGGGGGGGGGGGCGTGGCCGTGGGCCACGTCATCGCCGTCCGCGGTTCTGTCGAAACGCGGCGATCAGCTTCCACGCCTCCACAAATTTCGACAGGCAGATCTCGTCAGGGAGGAGCTCCACGTCCGGGGGGACGTCGACATCCTTGCGCTCAATGTACGGCACCAGCGTTTCTTTCAGTCTGAAAACAAGAAAACAGAGGGTTTTCCTTAACTCCTCTAAATTCTACTGTGGGTCCACCTATGAGAGCAACCATCCCCAGAGAAATGATTGGATAAAATTCATTTTAAATAATGAATTATATGGTTTTAACATCTTTCAAAAACAACATATGCATACACTGTAGTGTGATGCATGTAAGAGGTAACTGGCTTTAATGTCAATACTCATTTTTTAGATGCGAAACACCTCATGGACCTGGCTTCTATCTGCCTGCGTCTATCTGACCCTCTTTCATTCTCTCACTCTCTCACTCTCACATTTAACAGGCTGAGGATTCTCCACAAATGGGAGCTATTAGCTTAAGAGTGGTGCTTCACATCAATGACACTGTCGCTCTATGAATATATGCATTTTGTGATAGCTGGAAGGTAAACTACAGACACAATTTCAAGGAAGAGCCTTTTTTTGTTTCTTTTCTTCAGGCAGCAGCATTGTCATGGTGGATTTGAACCTGTGACCCTTGCGGTCATGTGATCTCACCCCCAGGAGGCCCTGTACATTTCCAGGGCTTGGGCATCCTTCAGGTGCAGCAGCAGGAACTCGTGCATCTCCAGCAGACAGGTGTCCACACTGCCCTTAGAGAGGAACGCCATCAGCAAGCCCCTCTCCTCCTCACTCAGAGGCTTCTTATACTCCCCCAAGACGCCCACAAAAGGGTCCTGTGAGGAGGCGGGAGGAGGTAGGAAACACACGACGACAAGGAAGCAGGAGCGGGCGGAGAGAGGGAGTGAAAAACAAGAGCGAGAGAGAGAGAGATAAGAGATGAGTTTGTGTTCAGCCTTTTGTCATGCACATAAAAATGCAATACTAACTTTTACTCCGAACACACACGCATCCACGCACGCACACACACACACACACACATCTAAATCCACACAATTAAGGTGAGTGCAGCTACTCTTACCCTCTTGAGACGCAGCATGTTCTCTGATTTAAGGGACGCCAGGAGCTGCCACACGGCTGCACAGTGCTTCAGACTGCACCTGCTCAGGGCCTGCAGAGCACAGTCAGGGAACAGCATGCACAACACAGTCAGGGATCAGAGCACATGGCACAGCCAGGGATCAGAGCGTATAGCATAGTCAGCGATCAGAGCGTACAGCACAGTCAGGAAACAGAGCACATGGCACAGTCAGGGATCAGAGCGTACGGCACAGTCAGGAAACAGAGCACATGGCACAGTCAGGAAACAGAGCACATGGCACAGTCAGGAAACAGAGCACATGGCACAGTCAGGGATCAGAGCGTACGGCACAGTCAGGGATCAGAGCGTACGGCACAGTCAGCGATCAGAGCGTACGGCACAGTCAGGAAACAGAGCACATGGCACAGTCAGTGAGCAGCAAATATCTCTCGGTAAGTGCAGATGTTGAGTGCGTGTGAAGTGCCAAATATAAATGTGGAAACTACATCCGAGTGCAGTGTGTTGGGTCTGATGGGAGATGTAGTGTGCACAATGTGTGGGAGCTAACAGGAAATAAGGGGTGTAAGAGTGGGGGGTGATGGGAGATGTAGTGTGAACACTTTGTGAGAGCTAACAGAAGACATGAAGTGTAGGTGTGGGAGCTCATGGGAGATGTAGAGTGAATAGTGTGGGACCTACGGGGGTGCAGTGGGTGGGGGCTCACCTTTAGGATGTGGGGGGCTGTCCGGTCCCCCATCTGTAGAACGTCTCTGAGGTAGCAGACGAGCTGCATGTCAGGGTTTTCACCCGTCATCGCAAGGAAACCCAGAGCTACCTCCACCACCTCCAGAGCCTCACACACATCACTGTACGCTGCCAGCTCCCCTGCCAATGCTGCCAGGGTCAGAGCGGGCAGGGCTTCCTGTGGGCACAGCCAATCAATCAAGGAATCAGTGTGTTCATCAATCAATGAGATTATCAACCACAGCAAGCCAATCAACTGATCGATCGATCAATCAATCAACTAACCAACCAATACAGGCAGTCAATCAATGAACTTTCTGCCAAATATGGATTCATTCAACAGGGGAGTGGACATTTAACCAGAAGTTTGTAGGTTCAAATCCCATGCAAGGTGCTTCCATTATACGTGCTGAAACATAAACTATATGTATGTAAGCCAATAAAACATTTGCCGTGAAAACTTCCAAGTTCAATAATGCAACTTCCTCCCTACAACAATTGAGAAATTAAAACTTCAGGATTGGGATCAAACACAATTATCAGCTGCCATTTGCAGGTGTGACTTACTTGTCCAACCTTGTCTTTCACATCCTTGAAAATGTTTACATAGTTCCGGTCGTGTCTGTTCACCAGTGTTGGAATTCCCTGGGAGGAATGAGACAATGAGAAACTGCATTTCAGTAGTTAACCATTTGGACACATACCGCACAGTTCCTGTCTGGGTTATTCACGGGTTATGAAGGCAATAGGGCAAAGGCGAACGGGAATTATGATTAAGGTTAAGGTCTGGTTAATTTAGGGTTGGGATGCGGTTTAGATTTATTCCTGAGTGAGGAGCTATGGTTAGGGAGTTTGGGGTTGGATTTTGGGTCAGAGGTTATGGCTATGTGAGGAGTTAGGATTAGGCTGTGGGGAGTTTGGGCTAAAGTCAGGTTTTGGGAGATGGTTTAGGGTTTAGGGCAGGGATATTCAAATTCAGTTCAAGATTTTCCAAGATGGCCTTGATGGCCTTGATGGCCTTGATGGCCAGATCTGAGTATCCCCGGTTTAGGGTTTAGCGACAGGACTAGTGTGGTTAGGCTAACATGCACCAGACGGCGTGTTGCGTGAGCTCCAGCTCTGGGCTGCAGGCCGACCCCCAGTGCCCCCGCCTCCCCGCCTCCCCCCGTCCCGTCCCGCTACTCACCACCAGGCTAATGAGAGGCTTGCCCTGCAGGAAGCGGGTGACCACCTGCTGCTGGATTTTGGGGAGGTCGTATTCGGAGATGGTCTCCTGGCCGCGCTCCACACTGTACTGGCAGTGGGACAGCACCAGGGGGAGCAGGTCGCGCTCCAGCTCGTAGCGGATCACGTGCAGGTCGCTCAGGTCCGCGGGGCTCACCGTGTAGCTACGGGAGGATCCCACAGTGAGACCACGCCCTCCCCACAACCCCCCCTTTCCCTCTCAGCACGCAAGCTACGCAGGGCCAGTGAGACCCTGTACCTTCCATTTACCTGCGGTACCAGTTCAATAAAAATTTCAGTCAAATCCTCCCTACAATCAAAAACTCATAGGAAAAGCAGAGCGGGACATCTTAGGATAATACCACCAAAAACAGCCTCAGTATCCCTAAAACTGAATGCTGTTCCAGGATCAGCTCTTTCAACCGCAATACAAACTAAAAACATTTTTCTTAGTGTTGATGCCGATCTAAGATCAGTTTCTACGGGAATCGTTTATAAAAAAATTTTAAAAGACAGCTTCTCAAGTTGATTGCCAAACACCTCTCAACAAGCACTTTGAAGCACCTCTTGAATATCTTTGTTATTTGAACACAAAGTTCATTGAAACATGTTCTCTTATAAGTGTGAGGACTTTATATGATTTTTTTGTTTGTTTGTGAACCCCGTCCATCTTTTTCTGTCAGTAACCTCAGTGGCGCCCCCACCTGGTCTCCTCCCCGGTGTGCTTGTCCACCGCGTGCACCTGCTCGTTGTGCAGGGCGATGAGGTAGCTGACCAGGGCGGTGGCGCACAGGCCCTGCCCCTGGCGCCGCGGCAACAGCACCTGGAGGTCGCTGCTGTGACCCAAATCCGTCTGGCAGAGCTCGGCAGGGATCTTCAGCTCTCCTGCAGGCACACGCGCACACGTACCCTTTATACAGCATACTGTACGTGTTTATCACAACTGTAGCAATAAGGAAAGGTCTACTTCATAGGTTACACTACATTTATTTGGTAGACAATTTTATCCGAAGCAACGTACAATAAGTGCATACCGGAGGCCATCGGAACAACTACAAAACACAGGTCCAATAAGGTATAGTATTCAACGGTTATTCATAACCATGAACGCATTGAGTCCAGTTCACACAGCAAGCATAGGGCTAGGTCAGAAAGTTATGGTAAGTCAAACCAGGAGGCATGACAAAGAGCTACAACATCAAGGTAACGATACAAGTGCAATATAAGCGCTGGATGGAGGTGCAAGCGGAGGTACAAGGTCTATGACTACAGCAATGGTGTGGCCTGGACTTGTAGTTCTACCCTGCTGACGTGGCTGGGTGAGCATCTCTGTACCAGGGCATTGTGGGTACACAGGGGGGAAAGCGACCGCTTCCTGCGTGCTTCGGTGTTCTTACCTTTGGTGGCCAGCGACTGTCTGAGCTGATTCCAGGTCTTCAGGAATATTTTGATCCGCGTCTCGTACCAGGTTTTGAGAGAGGCTGCTCGTGGACAGACAGCGGACGGTCAACCTTTGAGTCACCTTCCCAAACTTGCAAAATATCTTATTTTATCCTATTTGTACAGCTGATTTTTTATTTATCCCAGTCTGCAATAACAAAGTGTATTTGTCTTTCTGTCTTCTGAAATTCATGAAGTATCCATTAACTTATCTATGTCAAGTTTTCACGCATAATGTCACATTTAAGCCATCTACCCTTAGTCCACCAATCTTGGCCATCTTGATAAATACATAAAGGAATGCACATGTGTATTTTTTAAAGGGATCTGTGTGAACAGTGACATCTACCTGCTGTCAGGCCCTGGATGAATTCATGTATGGTGCTGCAGGTGACGTCCGGGGCGTTCTGGAACTTCTTCACCAGTTCCCTCTGCAGTGCCAGAATCTCCGGGAGGAACCGGACCAGACGCAGCTCTGGCTCCTGCGGCCGGCGACAGAGGTCAGAGGTCAGAGGTCAGAGCGCGTGCGGCGGGCTGGAACAGAAAGCGGGCCTCGTCTCGGGGGCTCACCTTGTGCAGGAACCTCCAGAGCACCGGGAGGGCGTCCCGCCCGTCGTTCTGCTCCACCACGTGTGCCAGCGCCCGCAGGGACACCCTCTCCCTGCAGCTCCACACCGCCCCGCTGTGGATCGGGCTGTCCCGGGGCAGGGTGGCCAGGGTGAGCCGCGGGTCCCCGAACACCAGCCTCATCACGGGGCTGGAGGACACGCGCGAGTCCGTCCTGATCAGGTCGTTCGCCTCCTTCAGCTGCCGCTCCAGGGTCTGCGGGGCGCCCCGGGAGGGGGTGGGGGCGGCGGGGGAAGAAAGAGAGGGGTGGGGGCAGGGGGGGAGAAAGAGAGGGGTCAGGGGGAGGGGCAAGGAGAGAGGGAAAGAGGGAGGGGTGGGGCACAGGGAGGAAAATGGCAAGAGAGATAGGGGGTGGGTCAGAAATTTGCCCAATGTTAAGAAAAGCAGCCCCTGGGGGGTGTAAGTGTATGTTCAGGAGCCTGACATCTGGTTTAAAGTCGCTAATGTTGCCGGTGTGCTGAACCAGTGCCAAGACTCAAGAGCCATGAGAAACGGACTCGGGGACGAAGGAGAATGCTTCCGCTGTACGACTGCCAGTCGTGAAGGCGCAGCGGCGGCCCCGCCCCGCCCCGCCCCGCCCCGCCCCGCCCTCACCTTAAGCTGAGGGACGATGATGTCAGACGCAACGCCTGTCTCCCAGGCGTTCCTCGCCTCTTTGGTGGAGAGAACGTCGTTGTGGGAAACAGGCCCTGGGAAGCATTCATTTACCATTTAGCATGTTCTATACATTCAGCATTCATTTACCATTTAGCATGTTCTATACATTCAGCATTCATTTACCATTTAGCATGTTCTATACATTCAGTTTCCAGAAAGACTTTATGCCTGACTGCTAATCTAACCATTACAAAATCCTTTGTTAGAGGCCTGGAGTGAAAACCTACAGGACAGGAGGACTCCAGGAACAGGGTTTGTGCAGCCCTGCTTAATGCATTGTGGGAAACGGAGTCCCGCCTGTCTCTTACACTGTGTGGGTGGGTTAGCGTCCAGCAGGCTGAGGACCGTCAGGTGGGCCATGCTGACCGTGTCGTCAGAGCCCTTCCCCAGCACACGGCCCAGCTGCTCCATGTCCTTCAGCAGGTGACCAATCAGGAAGGAGCCTGGATCAGCCACCGGGGGCTTGATTATCTGGGCTATAACCTGAGAAAGAGAGAGAGGGAGAGAGAGGGAAAGAAAGAGAGAAGATAAAAGGATTGAGGTCAGACGCACAGAAACTACTGCATGGACAAGGCTACTGTAGCCACTATAGCCAACACCACAATAATAAATTCCTTTATTTATATAGCACTTTTCATTAAACACAGAAGTGCTTCACAGAAAGAAATGATTAAGAGTGAGGGTTGTGGGCGGGGCCCGGGTAGGGAGGGCGTGTACCTGAGGGTGCTCAGAAGCTCCGATAAGCATGCTCAAGTGCGTGAGCAGCCTGACCAGCGTGAAGGGGGCGGGGGACATGCCCTTGGTGTCCAGCATGTCTGGCATGTCTCTCCTGCCCGGGTCCCCCAAGACGTGACCGCTCTGGGTGCGGTCCACCCTGTTTTCGAGAGACACGCGCCCACATCGTCACACCAGCCGGGGACAGACAGGTGCTCGGAACAAACGGCAGCAATGACATACTTCACAAGCTGCTGTTCAGGGTTAAATCAAACAAAAATGGGGTTCCCCTTCCCCATGATATACGGTTCTTTAAAATGGGGTTCCCCAATGTATACGGTTCTTTAGCCACATAAAGAATGTGGTTTGGAGCCCTTACTTCTTATATTCAATGCCCTGGTGTAGATTTACTGTAGCACCCTTGAGAAAGCGGACTTACTGGACATTAACCGGATTAAAACCCTGAAGAGGCTGATGGTTACTTCCCCCTACTGGCAAATTACAGTCCAGGCACCGTCTGACCTCCATAGGCCGGCCACACTGCGGAGGGAGGGAGAGGGAGAGAGTGAGGGAGGGAGAGGGGGGCGGGGGGTTAGAAGGGGATAGAGGGGGTAACATATAGAGAGGGATAGAATAAGAATGATGTACAAGTAACTTGTTAAGACTTAACTGCATGTTAAGTCTTTTTTCTTTGTCCCTGCCCCATGTTCTTTGTTGCCTTTATTTCCATATGCTTTCATTTTCTGATTTTATTTTATATTTTTATAGCTTATAACTTGAACTTGACAGGGAGAGTAAAACACGGCGGAGACAGGTAAGATATGGAAGAAAGGGCCAGGGATTAGTCTCATGCAGAAAGTAGGGATACGAAAATCATCATCATCACAAATGAAACCACTCACCTCTCCAACAGTGCAGGGGTGACCGTTCGGACAATCTGCAGAGAAAAGAACGCACACGAACCAATGAGAACACAGGCCCGGCCACTGTCATCACATGAACAACAAATCACTGCATTACTATGCAGATTTTCCACCAAAGTCATGATTGAAATGACCCTGTCGTAAGAATGCAGCCCTCCCACGAGCAGACTGAACAGCACTTACAGTACCACATGAGGGGTCCCAAGGCCGCGCGAGCCACAGCAAGCATGTCCTCGGGCATTGTGGGTAGGAAGGCCGCCTGCAGGGCAAAGTGCACGTACACTGTGACCCACAACAGGAAACTCGCAGGTTTATGGGAGTAGCAAACAAAAAACCTGTACAGGGCTGGAGGGGTTCAAAGGGGAACCTGCATGCTGACATGACACCAGGCTCATGTACCTGCATGCTGATGGGGGGCAAGGCTAAGGTTCATGCCTGTGGGTCAGGGGGAGAGGGTGAGAAGGGGAATGGTGATTTATCGTGTAGGGGTCTGCGGGTCAGGGGGAGAGGGAGAGAAGGGGACTGGATTTATAGAGCCCGAACAATATATCGGTTTGGCCGATATATCGGCCATTGTTTGACTTTTTTGACAACATCGGGATCGGCAGTTATGCAGCGGATGTGTCCCGATTTTTAAATAAGTATAATAAACAAAAAAAAACATTGATTATTTATCTGTACTTGTCTGTTCGAACGTTGTAATTGCTATTTAGACTGGACAGTGATAGTAGCTAACGGCGATAACTAGGCTACATTGCAGAGCCACCAACAATTTCAGAGACTTTTCTCCACGCCGCGCGGCGGCGCCGCCTCCATTCATTTTGAATGAGAGGTGGCGGCCAGACCCCGCAAGGCATTTTGGGATAGCCGGCGGCGCGGCGGGCGGGGCCGCAGTGGAGATGGCAAAAATTCAACTTTGACCCCCTCACCGCGTCGCGGTAACCAATCTGATTTGATCTAATGATCCGTCAAGTAAATTGTC
Source organism: Anguilla anguilla (assembly GCF_013347855.1). Classification (NCBI taxonomy): domain Eukaryota; kingdom Metazoa; phylum Chordata; class Actinopteri; order Anguilliformes; family Anguillidae; genus Anguilla; species Anguilla anguilla. Next base: position 23,788,156 of record NC_049217.1, read on the forward strand.
CCTATTTTTTTCTAAATTTAGTTCCACATTCTATCGTTCCACAATGGAGGACCTAACTCATAATTTCCGTATCGGGTTTCCCAACTTAATAAAATCTCCTACAGAGACATTGATTAGAGGAACGCAGCGTGGAGAAAAGTCTCTGAAATTGTTGGTGGCTCTGCAATGTAGCCTAGTTATCGCCGTTAGCTACTATCACTGTCCAGTCTGAATAAACATTTTTTGCAGTAACGTAGCGCTGAAAAATGTTAATAAGCTGCCTAGCTAGGCTAACTAATGTGTAGCTATAGTGAGTAACAACAAACAATAACAAACAAACAAAATCTTCCTAATGTATTAGCTGCTGGTTGTTCGTTTCTACCAGCCACCTAGCTAGCTAATCAGATACAACTTTGAAGGAATTATCTGGCTAATTGGTCAGACAATGTTTTTGTTGTTGGTTGTTACTCACTAGCTAGACATTAAACAGCCTATCTAGGGAGCTGACTAACATCTTTCAGATCTAGGTTACTGCAAAATTATTTTTATTCAGACAGGACAATGAATATGAAACACGATATTAAGCCAGGTCAACATTTAACGAACACAACTGTCTGTCAAAAATAGGTGACACGCCCACAAACAGCCGACTGTGGGGACGCGGCGCGGCGACAGGCGGCCGTCGCCGCGTATAGTGTGGCTTCACCGTAAGACGTTTGTCACTCGTGCCTCATCCAATATTCTCCACTGCAAGACTTGTCTGCACAGATTCGATTGGCGCAATAAAGGTATGTATATTTAGTGAAAGTTTTTAATTAAATGCGTTTATACGACCACTATGTTTATCAGTCCTCATTATCAAGCGAGCGAGCTAGCTAACATATTTGGTTCACTTTAGCAAGCTAGCTGGCTAGCAAGCCTTTATGGAGTGGCAGTGAGCACATAAGCAGCGTAGGATCTACATTTCCAGAGGACATAGCTGTATTCTCAAATAAATAACCAGCCAAAATAAAATGGTGACTGAATGCATCGCACATTTGTTTTTTTAAATCTGAGATAATGATATTAGCTACTATATGATGCTGTGTCATCTAGTCACGCGTCATCGTAGCAAGCTAACCAGACAGTAAAAACGCCGATAAAACACTTCTAACGTGGATAATGTTAAGCCATGTTATCTAGCTTTGTGGCGATAACATGAGAGAAGGATTGCTGTTGGAGAAGTGAATCAACCAACAGTTAGCGCGGGTAACTTGCACGAAAGCGCATTGTAGTTTTTTTCACCACCGAATTCTTATAGACAAGCCTCACGTTACGTATTTCATCCAGTCAATTTAGTTTCATCTAATGTTAGGCTACACTTGATTCACTCATTAGCTCCACTAGATAAAATCTTACTCTTTGAGATCATGTAGTAGGAATAAAATAAGAAAATATAATTCATTTACTGAGAATAGATACTAAGAAATAATAATAACACATTAATAACAACAACGACAATAATAATATTCATAAAAATAAGTTTGAAACTGGAAAACTGATTTTTTTAAATTAATTTTTTAATAGATGGCTGGAAAAGAAAGGAGTAAAAGCAACGTGTGGAGTTATTTTGAATTCACACCACTTGGAGATGGTGTTAATATATACTTAATTTAATGTCATCTTTTACATTTTTTATCTATCAAAAAGTTCTTTGTGTGTTTATTTTTATTTATTTGTTTGCTTATAAGTTAAATGTTCTCAAATATAGAAACTTTGATAAAATATAAGTTTTTCAAATTGATTTGAAAATGTTGCACTTTTTGACAAAATATCGGTCAAAACATCGGTAATCGGTGGGCTAGGACTCTCCAAAATCGGGATCAGCATCAGACCCAACAATCTGGCATCAGTCAAGCTCTAGTGATTTATCGTGTAGGGGTCTGTGGGTCAGGTGGACAGGGTGAGAAGGGGAATGGTGATTTATCGTGTAGGGGTCTGTGGGTCAGGGGGAGAGGGAGAGAAGGAGAGTAGTGATGTACTGTGCGGGGGCCTGTAAGTTTGGGGACAGGGGGTCAGGTGAAGGCCTACCTGCATGCGGGCGGGGGACAGGGCCAGCAGCCTGAGGGGGGCCAGGCACCCGTGGTTCACAGTCATCAGCACAGCCGCCAGGTGGACGGTCAGCTCGACCAGGCCGTGCACCACCCCCGGCCGGTCGGCCCCGACCGTCAGCGCGCCCAGCTGGTTGTGCACCAGGGCCAGGGCGAAGGCCTGTGCCTCCGGCCTCACCAGCACCCGGGAGCCCTGGATGAAACCCTTCAGGGCATGGAGCAACTGTGGGGAGGAGGAACAGGAAGTGACTCAGCTTCTTTCACAAATAAGCCTGGCCAGAGACAGAAGGGTGGCAGTGCAGCGTAGTGGTCAGGGAACTGGGCTAGTAACCCAAAGGTTGCGGGTTTGATTCCCAGCTGTAATGCTGCCAATTGTACCCTTGAGCAACGGACTTAACCTGAAATGCTTCAGTAAAATAGTTATAAATTTGGTAGTATTTTTTTTAATGTAGCCAGTTTAAGTAGCTCAGGATAAGATCATCTCGTAAATGGCAAAATGTACTGTAATGCAATGTAGTAGGGCACAAGGAGACTTCAAAGGAACCACTTTGCAGCATGCAGGGTTGCCGTGGAGACAGCAGTACCTCCTGTTTTGGGTGGAGGCTGTGGTTGGCTGTTCTGTAGAGCGTGGTAACTTCCCTGAAGAGGGCCAGGAGCAGGAGTACCGTCTTCTTAGCCGGCGTACCTCCGCACCTCTACACACACACAAAAGCACAGCGAATTTTACAACGCTACGATAAAGCTGCTGGGATTCACAAGCAGTCTCCCGCAGGGGGTGTGAGGTGAGAGAGCTGAGAAGGAGGGCACAGGTACCTCACACGCCTCCTCTATCCCTTCCGTTCCGCCTTTCATCATTGCCTTGGCGACAGCTTCGCGTATGGTCCGATAGTCCTCCCCCCACACAAGGAAGTGGTCCATCTGCCCCCCTTCCTGATTCTGACACAGGGCGAGGAGAGGGAACCTTTATCTCATACTTCAGAGAGCTCTGAAGGAGCCCTTAGCATTCCTGCCATGTTTAACTGCCATACACTTTCAAGTGTGAGCCAAGCGTTACTGCCTGTTCACAGAAGTGCTGATGGGAGATGTAGTTCACTGGTAGCTCGCACAAGAACGGCACAACCTACAGTGCTGCCTACTGAATGGACAGCTTTCAAAGGGGCGAATAGAACAGCCCCCCCCCCATGACCTCCAGCCCGCCACTTGATTCCACGTGATGTGGATCTGGGGTAGGGGCGGAGACCGTGCTCACCTGCAGGAGCTCCTCGGGAAACAGCCATCTGAGCTCGGCCGTCGCCTGGAGCTTCTGGACAAACTCCATGCCCTGCTGGCTGCACACCTTGCGGATCAGGTAGACCCGGTACCAGCCGTTCCCGCTCCGCACGCACAGGTCCGCCACGCAGCCCAGGAACGCCGAGACCGCGTTCAGAGCGCCCTCGCACGGCCCTGAACACCACACGCCACACACACGCACACGCACACGCACACACACTGGTCACGTAAAGCACATAAACGGGGGAGGAGGAGGAGGAACTTGTACAGAAACCTCTCCCAAAAATAAGATAAAGAAAAATGAACATAGCTATTAACAAGTGCGACTCTGTCGCACTCTATGGTAAGTATCATTAAAGAGCTTTGAAATCAAGCCTCAGCGTTTAAAACACACTGGAGGTAGCAGCCTTTGTACAGCCGTTTACAAATACACATATCATTTCCCTGAGTTGTTTTATGAATCCTTTGTATTTGTCGGACACGGGTGCGATTTGGCATTACGCCTGCATCACCCACCCCTGGCCATACCGTAACGGAGAGGTTGCCATGGTCACCTGGGTTTGTCTGCTGGTCCGCCATCAGGTGCGCGGCCATGTCCAGGCACAGCCGAACCCGGGCTACCTCCTGCAGGTGCTCTATGGTGGTCGCGCGCGCCCTGACGCCGCGCGGGCGCAGGAAGTGCTTCAGGAAGTGCTTCAGGAAGGTCCTCTCGTCCTGCAGGCAGGCCGTCCTCTCTGTGGCCGTGCGGCACTGCGTCCTCTCCAACATGGAGTCCTGAGCACGGGGGGGGGGATGGGAGAGCGCTCACTCTGCGGTCGCCCTGACAACGCTGTGCAGGCCTGCGTCTGCTGCGCGGTCAGCGCGCGACCGCATTCACTCTGCAGCACCGAGTACGTTCGCCCTGTGACGCTCGCATGTGCGGATGCAGCTGCGCAGCCGCTGCTAAGTCACGTTTACGCGATTCCACAAACAGAAGTGTTCAAACAGCGCAGAACGTGGCCTACCTGCAGACAGTTTATGTACAGGGAGTAAAGTTCACTTTTGTCCCCTTCATCCAGGATATTGCTCCGTTCAACATCAGACAGGTGCTGCTGCAGGTAGTCTTTGACCTCAGCAAAGCTTGAAGACACAAGAAGAAACCAGATTTCTTTCAGAGAAACAGCCAGTATAGGAGAAAACATGAGACCAAAAGCCTAAAAAAAAAACCACACTCTCAATTAGCTATGTAAACATTCAGTTTGTGCACTTTCAGAAGCATTAAAGACCTGACCACAACCTTAAACTTCTTCCTGCCTTCTTTCTGAAAAAGGGAAGACGCTCACCTGTACTTCAGTAGGAGTTTCAGAATGACCGAGCGGACCACGGGATTTTTGTCCACCGAGTCGTCAAACGGAGACAGAGCTTTGGTGAACACCGGAGTGCGAGCTAGAGCAGGAGAAAACCAGAGTGAGCAAACACACCCGGAACGGCACACGCATGAGCTAAAACACCGACAAACATACACAGGCATGCACACATGCAACACGCACACATGCCTGCACGTACCTGCACACATGCATGCACGCACGCGCATACACACAAATATGTGTTTCATACCGTTTTCTAAGTGAGAATAAAGAGAGGCAGCCTGCAATAGTGGCTTAGGAACTAGAATCCGGGACTAAAACAAGTAAAAAAAAATAAGCAGGTTTAAAAAAAAAAAAAAAAAAAAAACAACTTAATTTAATCTTTTCTATTTTATCAGGCAGTTATCGGAATCTCGTTTACTGGCAGGTTTCAGCACTCACCTGCAACTTACGCATTTATATTCCGTAAAAAAGGATGAGCTGTTTACCCAAATAAGAACGCAGATAAAACCCAAGAAAGCATAAGCAGCAAAGGGCCTGGGTGGATGGGAGGGGAAGAGATTTGGGAGAGGGTCACCTCTGATGGTGTGTACGGCCTCCACGGCCACCATGAGGTAGGACAGCAGGTGCTGGATGACCTCACTGGAGGGCGGGGCGTTGTCCTTGAAGCACACGGTGGAGACCATGTCGATGAAGAAGGCGTTGCACCGTTTCCTGAACTGGGAGTACATGACGATGCGGAGCCTGTCGGAGCGTGGAGAGAAAGAGCGGGAGAGACGCGTTAAAGAGAGAGACGCGGTAAAGAGAGACGCTGTAAAGCGTGCGAGAGAAAGCCATGGCGCATTCATCAATGGGACTTCCACAAAACCCCAGAGCCGATTCACAGGTTTCTGACCTCAGCCTGTCATGGTGAAGGCATTCACTTAAACAATGACATCGCATTAGTAGATTGTACTTTATTACAATTCACACTTTTTAATTCCCTGAAGGTTCTTTTCTCCTCCCCCAAGTGTGAATATTCAGTCGTAACGCTGGGGCTGTCGTGTACAGTGACGTCCACTGGAGGGCGCAGCTGAGGCCTACCGTATGTCCTCAGACGTGGCCAGGTTGAAGTCATCGGGGACCTCCTGTTTGCAGAGAGGGCAGTACATCTGACCCGGGATCAACCACTGTCTGATGCAGGCCAGGCAGTATATGTGGTGACAGGGAAGGCTGAGGGGCTCATGGGGGTCCCCCATGCACACGGGACAGGGCTGACGTCCAAACCTGGATTAACACACGCATGCACAAATGTTCAGGGTCACATACGTACCTACATTCATTCAGCAGACGCTCTTATCTGGACAGAATTACAATGTTGAAAAACATAAATCCATTCACTGGATTTATACAAGTAAAGGAGCCAGTCCTGGCTAGAAATACTTCCGGACCAGCGAGGATGCTAAGCAAATCCTGAATGTGTATGAACACACACATGGACATGTGCACACGTGTAGACAAAGTAAGTAGTGTATTTCATCCACCCGCGGCTATGAAGACACCAAAGCTCCTTACTTGAATATCCTGTCGTTTGCTCCATCCATGCAGGCCTTGATAATCCCGATGACTGCCAGGAAGGGCGGCTCCATTTTCAGGTCCGAGTTCGTCCCCAGAACCTTAGGAACATTCAGAGGAAGAAGACATTTTCTCCGTTCAGTTTTTCAAGCGGAAAAAAAAACCACTACTCCAGCGGTCCCCGTGAAGGAAACTGTGCATCTCAGTTAAGAGGAGAGGGCTGAATACGATGGATCACGGATTCAAACGGCCTCGAAAAATCCACTTTGACTTCAGACGAGAATTCGACTGCAAGAATGGACCGCAAGGACGTTGGGATAAAATAAAAACTAAGAATAATGTAACATTTAGTGTGTCAAAGTCCTTTAGCACGTATCATTCCTTCAGGGTCCGCTTCCCTGCGTGAACAGGTGAGCTCACCTGCCCCAATACCCGAGTGCGCTCCAGCAGCAGTGGGCGGAGCTTCTCCTCCACGCCCTCGATGCCCACCAGCATGTGCTCCACAAACAGGGACAGGGAGAAGATTCTGCTCCACCCCCGTCTGTAGGAGAACCATGAACAATCAGAGAGAGAGAGAGAGAGAGAGAAAGCGAGAGAGAGGTCACCTCATCATTCCCACATACATACAGCAGTATAAATGGACCGTATGTAAAGAATGTTAGCTGTGCAAGTTGCTCAGGATAAGAGTGCCTAAAATGTGGCTACAATACAAATGCAAGCATCTTCCAGTGACTCATATCTGTGGGAGCTGAACCCGGAGAGATAAGAAGTGGCGGCTGACGTCGCCTGCTGATGTCAAATCAGCCGCTGAGAACATACGTTTATCCGCCATCTCAAGTCATGTCTTGAATCGATAGCAGAGGTAGCAGTAATGCGTGCTGATAGTTACAATTCGGCATCCTAAATTCGGGGGCAATAAGGGGAAACATCACAAATGACAAAGCCATATGGAGTGAGACCTGTTCTCTTTATGCTCTTATGTTTTCAGAAGTCACCAGTGTCTGTTTTTACACTACATTACAGGCATTTAACAGAAGCTCTTATCCAGAGTGACCTGCATGATTTTTTCATTTGCACAGATGGACACGTACTGAAGCAGTTTATGTACCTTGCTCAAGGATACAACTGCAGTGTCCAACCTAAGAATCGATCCTGAAAACTTTCAGCATTTAATGAACAGAATCTGACTACAGAATGGTGAAATGGAGTTTGACTGGGGCAAGCCGCAGGAGGTGCTGTTCCTCACCGGACGGTGCGCGCCCGTTCTCGGCTCCTCTCCCCGTAGCGGCTGCAGATCTCCTCTGAGCAGGCCAGCTCGACGGGCCCCTGCAGCCTCTTCACCTGCCGCAGCCAGGCCAGCCGCTCCCTGTCTGAGTCCAGCCCCCTGGGCTCCAACAGCTCCACGCAGGCCAGAGCCGCAAACACGTCCAGCACCTGGAGACAGTACTCTGTTACAACCGCACCTGGGGACCAGTACTCTGTAAAAACTGCACCTGGAGACAGTACTCTGTAAAAACTGCACCTGGAGACAGTACTCTGTGAAAACTGCACCTGGAGACAGTACTCTGTGAAAACTGCACCTGGAGCCAGTACTCTGTTATACCTGCACCTGGAGACCAGTACTCTGTTACACCTGCACCTGGAGCCAGTACTCCGTGAAAACTGCACCTGGAGACAGTACTGTGTTACACCTGCACCTGGGGACCAGTACTCTGTTACAACTGCACCTGGAGCCAGTACTCTGTGAAAACTGCACCTGGAGACAGTACTCTGTAAAAACTGCACCTGGAGCCAGTACTCTTGTTACAACTGCACCTGGAGACAGTACTCTGTTACAACTGCACCTGGGAGGAGCCAGCACATTTGCACTTGGGGATGCATATTTTACCTGTTTAAAGCAAAAGCTACCCGCCTCATTGAGAAGCAATTCCAACCCTGCTCACCATTTCAGGACCTTCCCTGGAGCCCTCAATACGCTGGAGGTGCAGAGCCACCTTGGGCTCCATGGCAACCATCCTGGACAGGTTCTGCAGACGGTTCTTAAACTCCTGGTGTGCGGCATGGACCCAGGGCAATGAGATGACCTCATCCTCCTCCACATCCTCACGGATCCTCAATTCATTGACGCAGCAGGTCAAGGCAGTACACAGAAGCTGATGGGGGCAAACAGCACATCACTACTATTAGTTTTATTTTTTAAGAATACATAATAAACACAGGTGGGAGTTGATTTAATAGAAAACAATCTAATGTATTTCATCAAAACTGTTGTTCTGGTTACAATCCCTATCCTACATTTTTATCACATAATATCAGTGAATAGATAGCGTTTAATTTCAAAAACAGCAAGCCTGTACCTGGAGTTCCTCCTCTGAGGTGACTTTCATCGTCATGCACACGAAATCCTGAAGGTAGCGCTGGAAGAACTCTCTCTGCGTCTCCTCTGCTGCCTCTGCAATGTACCGGCCCAGCGGAGTGTTCCGGAAGAAGTCCTCAAACTGCCTCACTGTGTGGCCTTCCGTGAGAGAGCAGCAGTGTTAAAAACTCACGCCCAAACACTGCGCTACGCTAGGCTAGGCTAGGCTACAATGACAATTTTCCTTTTCTCCATTTATTCAAGCACAAGTCTTTACTGGTCTTTGGCTTTTTCCTCTTTCAAATAATAAGAATGGACAGGGAAAGCAGCACACGAGCAACAGCTACAGTGCCCTCTAAGAGTATGGAAACAATAATTTTACACAGCTGAAAATGACTCAACACAAAAACAGCTGTTTCTGTTAAATGGTAGAACACACGCACACGTGAATACCACGATTAAAAAAGATGATTGTAAGTTTGTCTCATATTCATCTTTTGATCTCAAATACAAAACTGTACAGCATATTGTATAGCAAAAAAGAACAAATTTCACTCTAACATCTCCATACTGGAGGGCACTTTATATATAATATGTAACGATATATTATCATATATGAATGTATTACTGTATGCTATATAATACATATAATAATACGTTATTATTTTATTATATCATATATACTATATAACACATATGATAATGATCAAATTATTTTTCAATGAAATTATACTTTAGCCCAAAGGAATTGTATAAAATGACCAAATTCCCGTCACCTTCATGGTGCTGAGCGTGAACCCGGAGCTCCTCCAGGTAGTCTCGCACCCTCCAGCTGAAAGGCAGGCTGCAGCCGGCTCCCAGCTGCGGCGTGATGTAGCTCTGCACCAGGATGGTCTTCGACTCGGAGCTGTGTGGAACATTTTACCACTCCGTGTGAGGGAGTCTTTCTATTTTTACAACTAAAAATTTTTTTTTTTAATCCCACCTAAATGCCCCTCAGACAGAAACGCACTCGAGAAAAACAAGAAAGTGAAGGTTTCGTTTTAAACAAAGAGTTGCCCTTGATGCATGTCAATAAAATAACATTTTGGGGAAAAAAAAGCACGGCTTTATAATGTATGTTCCTTTGGTTTTGTACAAGAAACCTTGGGACAAAGTAGATCCCAACTCAAAAATATAAACATCCAGACAAGTGCCTGAACAGATTCCTTTACGAGAGCAGCCAATCAGAGCCCTCCCCTGAACACCCTTCACACTTACTTGCGGTCCACTGCTGCAAAGGGAACTTCCAGAAGCTTCTCGTCCCTGAAGATGTCCAGCCAAAGCTTCCTTACCGGCTCCCCAGAGTTGTGGTCCAGGAGCAGGTCCAGGTTGCAGTCGCGGTCGGCGACGGCAACGAGCTGAGCCAGGAGGGGAGTGACAACGGCCTGAACACGCTTCCACAGGGCGTGTCTGCAAGAACACAAACACGACATGGTTGAGCACCTTCCACTGGTGGATGCTGGCTACGTGCGTCAATGGTAGGAGCCATAGAAAAATGACTGGACAGGTACGCCTAGTCCTGTACATTTCAGCACAGGTGCAGCGAAAAGAACCTCCCCGACTCACCTGAAGGTTCCGCCCTCCTGCAGGGCGTCGACATTGGACGCCTCGTTGATCACCCAATTCTTGGACGAGAAGCTTTTGCCATCGTAGGACACCAGCAGGGTGTGGAGGCGCCTCTTCAAAGCTGTCAGAAATGCAGCTGCACACATTGAAAACAAAGTAAAAAGACAGTCGCATTAAAGGTCTCCAGATTACCAACTCAAGACATTCCCAGGCAAATGAAACAAAATGAAAGCTAAGTAGAGATAGCCTTGTTAAAGGCCTTCAGATTCCCAATTCAAAACATTCCCAGGCAAATTAAAAAACAATCATCTTTCTTTTTTCTGTGATCATGAGATGTGTTTTTCTCGGTCACATGAAAACTGGAAGGTCTTGCTGCTGAGTGGACGTCACATGAACACCCGACAGATAGAAGTAGTTTTTTCTTTATTCCCAGAGCGCATTTTACATGGACCGGGAAGTTTGGATGTTTACTACCACATCAGGTAGGATCAAAGAAAAAGATGACAGAAAGCCTATACACCACATAGCCTGGATGTTTTTTTCTTTTGTTTTTTTTGCTTGAATATGTTTTATAGTAGCATTTGCAGGTTACACGTTATGGTTTTTCATGTTCACTATCCAAATTTTTGAACGCTATTCAATATTTCATACCAGTTCCGTGTTCATGGTCCGAATAGAAATTGCGAAATTTATTACTGCATTTGGATTTATCCTTTCAGTATACTTCATTTCAGTTCACTTCTTGTCAAATTTGCATTGGAATAACAAATACCATCAAATACCGCGATACTATCAATAATACAAAAAACATCACATGATATGATATTTTGGCCATATTGCCCTGCCCTACATAAAAGCAATCGTTTAAGTACAGGGGCGGGGGTACAGTACCTTTCAGCTCCTCGCTGTCGGCCAATAGCGTCAGAAGGATCTCCACCCTCCTGGTGCTGCGGGCTCCACCCTCACCCTGGTCTTTGAGCATGCGCACTGCGCTCTGCACACAGCTCCGCACCAGTGCTGTGGTGTCCAGCACCGCCTCCCAGCCGTCCTGCAGGGGAAGAGCACGAGGCATGGGAAAGAAATGTTTCACGCTAGAGAAAGGAAGACTGACATGGCTTGCAACTGGAGCTATGAGAAGGAGAACCAACTTGATATATGACGCAATACATTACTTTACATTACAATCGCTTAGCAGCCGCTCTTATCCAGAGTGACGTACAGACATGGAGAACATCAGTGTAACTCTCAGGAATACAAATATGCGTACTGACAGTAATAACTAAGAAATCAGTCAATAACAACTGTAGTATTATCAAGATATTGGGTTCCCCTAAATGCTGATTAGACCTCACAATTAATATCACTATTTGAGCCACAAAATCTCACAGTACAGAAATGCCATGCAGACTTTCTATGCAGGATCTCGGACTGAAGCAAAACATGAGAAATGTAATAGAGAAAACGGTAAATGCATCAGGGACTCACTGTGGGTTCTGAACATTCCATTTCCTGCTCTCCTGTTGCTGTGTACATGTCCTCCACTTCCATTGCTGTGAAAAAAATACATTAAAAAACTATTTTAGTATCAATACATCACATCAAGAAGACGGTGGTAATATTCATAAACTATTCAAAATTCTAAATTTATAAACCACAACACTGAAGTGGTCTTGTAAAGGTAGCAGTTCACCAACCAGTGACATTTGGCATTGTTAGTTAGCATAAAACAATGGAATAACACCTGTCATTAAGAGTGCAAAAAAGTCAGTATGAATTTTTTTTTTTTACATTTACCATCATGTTCCTCCACCTTGTCCTCAAAGAGCTGGCTTATAGTTAAACCTCTCAAGGCTTTGATGTCCGAGATGATGTCCTTGGACCTTCGGAGGTCATCAATGTGGACCGACTTCCAGGGGCCTATACTCATTAAGGGGAGCGTGTTGAAGAGGCTTGGTTTAGAACACCAATTTCTATGGCATTGCAGGGTCTACACATTCAAAAGGAAATCACTGTGCTTGTAAATGATCTACAGTGAACACTGGCACAAATGGGTGTTATACACTCCTGGTGGCTGCAGTTTAGGCACAATCCAATGGTACAATGCTCTCAGCTGCTGAAGAAGTACAAGTTATGTACATGCAAGCAATCATTACTATCATTGTTGCTAGGTAAAGGAGAGATACATGCTTAATTATTTGTCCCTCAGGAAATGTGGAAAAATTTGAGTGTCACATCTAACCTCCATGAAATCCAACATAAGAAGTCCCTCCCTCCATTCTTGGAAGCTTGGTGATAAAGTACACAAACACTTTCCCTCTCATTTCTTCATCTCTTGATTTGCTGATTTCATTCATTGCAGAGTACCTGAAATGTATGTGAATTATGAAAGACAGCCAAGTTTACTTAACACTTCAGTCACACAGCAGATGCTCTAATCCAGAGGGATTTATACACCGTGCCTTCTTTTCACATGAAATCCCTTTAAACAGATGCATATTTCACTGAAGCAATTCAGGTTAAGTACCTTGTTCAAGGCACTGCCTCACCTGGGTACTGATTGTACAGCCGCAGAGTACCCTAAGCATTATGCTACATGGCTCATATCAGTTTTATATTGAAATATAGCAAAATACTAAAAGTTATGAGCCAAGACGACACTTACTTTGCCGAAGCAATGAGGTTTGCACTCTGGGAGCCTTCGTTGAAATCTGTTTGAATAATGAGTATTCTGAATCCAGATGTGGAGTCTAGGAAATGTCTAAAAATACGGGTAAAATTCAAATATCTCCATTAATCTTCGCCAGGACACAGAAGATCAATTAGCTTCAGTCTATAGAAGGTTCAAAAGAACCAAAAATGACATCACAAACATGGGAAACAGTGTGATCTGTAACAGACCTTATCTTTTTGAGGAAGGAGTGCTCGGTGTCAAACTGTTGCAGGGAGAGTAGCTCAATGTTAGAAGCGGCGTCCTGGAGAAGCCCAATATCTGATGCTGTCATGAGCCTTGAGAATGTTGTCACCTGAAAAAAAAAAAACATTAAAACAAAAATAAAAAGAAAATAAAACAAAAATGATTTCAAAATGAATTTGCAAAAAAACAGTAGCAACATAATATAAAACTGCCGGTTTGGCATTCATGCTAATAATTTGAAACATGGACTTCAAAACTGTGACAAAGGTATGCCTGAGATATGCCTGCACAATGGCAATTCAATTGGATTCATGGATCTGCTTTATTCTTCAAAGGCAGAAGTTCTGTTACCTCAGTGAAAGAAGCATGGCACCACTCCTCTTGCTGGGTGTGAGAGATGATGAAGTCAGCCAGAGAGCTGTGCTTTTGCTGTTCAAAGTACACGTGAGCCAGCTGCTCAGTCTCCCCGCTGGGGAGGGCAGTGGAGTCAAGACGCACCACCGAATCTGGAGTGGCGCAGCCCAACAGGATCAGCTTAGCCTCATCCAGGATGTGTCTATGGTAATCAGACATCTCTGACTCTTCCTTCAGCTTCTCAGTCACCTGCAGGACCACTGAAGCACAGGTGTCAGAGTGGTAGCCAATGAAGACATCGACTGGTAGGTACTTAGGCAAGCGTGCAACCATGGAGTGTTGGCCACGAAGGGTCACAAACAGTCCCACCCACTTCTCTAGTTCTAGGACAAGTCCTTTTTGATCACTCTTGAGGACAGTGTTGATGTCTAGGTAGTGTTTCTCCAGTCGGTTGATGAGTGGGATGGGGAACTGCTTGTAGACCACTTCTTTCTCCTCGATGACAATGAGTCTGAAGTCCTTGTGCACCCTGCACTTCACACGATGGGTTCCCAGTCCTAAGTCCACATACTTCTGGCCACCCAGACAGACATAGTACTGGTTGAGGGCATCATAGAGGCTTTCGTAAAGGTTCTGCAGGTTCAGAAGCACAATGGTCTGGCCAGTCTCCATGCAGATCTTAACCCGGTTGATGTTGCGGCAGATCTGGGTGTACTCCTGATCCTTGGGGAAGCTGGAGCCAAAGATGATCTCAGGCTGGTGCTGGTCAGAGAAAAACGTCTGCTGAAGAATCTGGAGAGCGGCATAGTTTTTTGTCAGAACCAGCAGGTACCGGCACTCGTCATCCTGGCCGATGGCTGAGATGTTCTGTCTCACAAGCTCAATGGCGCTGATGCTCTCCATGTTTGGGCTAATACCCAGTTGGGTGATGAAGACGTGGACTGCATCCACATTATCCTTGCCACTGAAGTTCCTCAGCACTGCTTCCACTAAGCGCTCTGGGCTGGGCTCATGGGTAGAGACTTTGGCAATGGCAAACACCATCTTTATCAGGCTGTAGTAATCCCGTAAGCCAAAAAAACCTTTACCCTGTTCCTGGCAGACGTTCAGATATGCCCTGGCAAAAGGCTGGAAGTAGCTTCGAACTTTCTCCAAGACCATCTTGTCAGAGGAACATATGCCCTTTGCACTTTCAAATAGCTCCTTTTCATCTGGGTCACCACGGGACACAAAAATGCCCCTATTCATCTTAGCCGGGTCTAAGGCCCAGTTGGAGATGCCAATGAACCCAACTTTCTTGTGTGGCAGTGGTTCATCATCAATGCAGCCTTCCTCCAGCAAGGGGTGAAGAGTTTTGAGAGGCATTTTGGGGGAGTCTTCTGCCAGGCCAATCTCATCCAGCACCACCACAGAGATATACTCCCTCAAATTTTTGCCCTCCTGGAAACGGGCACACTGTTTGAAGGTGTTGATGATTCCTTCTGGAGTAGAGTGGGGGCTGCACTGGAAGGAGACCAGGTGAATTTGCTTCAGTTTTTTGTACAGCTCCGAGTGTGCAGCCTGGCCCTGCATGGCATCTGCTACAAGTGTCTTAGACAGGGATTTTGAACTCCCAGGTTTCCCCACTAAGAAAAGGGGGATCCGTAACTCAATACAGATTACCATCATGAACACATTCTCTTTCAATGCATTGTTCCTAGCAATAGTTTCCCCAAGGGGAAAGCCACTCAGAAGGAGGTCCTGCATGAGCGAAATTTCCTGTGCAACTTTCTGGGGCGTGTTCGTTTCAGGGAGGAGCTTACAGATTTTCTTCCGGTAGCTGTCCTTATTTTCCAAACAGGCATGGTAGCAAACTCCCACAGCCATCACAAGGGACCACTCAACAGGATTGCGACTCTCAGTCAATCTTTGCAGTCTCCCACTTCTTTCTGGGGTTTCTATCCCATCCAGAAACATCCTAAGCTCTGTGAGCAGCATCTCATGGTTTTTGTAGAACCAAACAAAAGCTTGCATGCAGCGTTCCACATCTCTCAGACTGACAAAGCTACATTCATCCTTCCTCGTCCTCATGTATTTCTGCGAGGTAGACAAGACGTTGGTAATCATCTCAATGTATTGCGTGCTGATTGAATTAGTGTCCACCACCCTCTGGACTATCTGTTGGATGTACATTTTTTCTGTGCAGTCATTGAGCTGGCCAAAGTCCCAGACCAGCGGGATCATACTTGGGGGCAGGGCCTGGACTCTGTACACCAGTTGGCGAAGGGGGATAGATCCCAGCTTTTCGTCGGTCTCTTCGGCTCTAACTCTGTATCCCAATCCAGCAGATTCCAACCTTTGGATCATCTCATCCGAGTGCTTCCTATATGGATTGCAAGCAGCAATGATCTGCAGTCCAGTGTTCTGAATAAGGGGTTGTCCTTTCACAGTGCCATCACAGAGGACCTCCTTGATGCTGCTGACAGCCTCTGTGGTGTTAGCCTCGTCAAAAAAGAGGATGGAGTCAAACTTAAAGTTCTGCTTGTTGAACAAGGCTATGTTATCTGCCTCCCTCACTTTGGCATAGATCATGTCTGAGGTGGTCCCACCATGGACTTTAACAAGTTTCATGTTTTCTGTGGGGACCCCGCTCCGCCGCAGTTCGCATAGGTACTTAACGAGTCTGGTCTTCCCACAGCCTGTCTCTCCCATGATGATGACAGGGATGCCACATCGGAAGCGCATGTGGATCGCCAGCATCTTAAGGATGTTGTCAGTGGTGAGCTCATAGGTTTCGTCTGGATCCATAGGCCACTGGATGCCAAGAACATTGCAGAGGCGTTCGATCTTCTCGCCTCTTTGGAGCTGATCAAAGTCAATGTTGAAGGGGACCCTCTGCAACTTGAGTCCCTCATACAGCTCCCGGCTCATGACATTTGGTTTGATCACAGTCTTCCTTACGGGGTCGATGGCATCAACGCTGTTCTGCCCATTCACCTTCAAGTGGAAGCCAATAAAAGTCATGGATATATGGTCATCGTTGAAGAAAATGTACGGGTGTGGCTCAGATTCCCACCGCTTTCTGATACGGAAGGGGGCCAGGTCAGCTTCAGTGGCCCCAGCTAGGTCCACCAGTTGCCTCCCTGGGCTCTGGTCAGAGATGCTGAGGGAGGGTGTGGCAAAATCCTTAGCCATCATAATCATGAAGTCCACCACAAAGTTCTTGAAACCACCCAGGGTGTCCCCAACAAAATCCATTTGGCAGAAAACAGACGTCTCACAGTCTCGCAGCTGCAGGTTCAGGAACCATGCAAAATTCCTCAGCTCAGCCCATGAAGGATCCACGATGCCACAGTACACAAAAAGCATCTGCAGGCACTGTACGTGAGTCCCCTCGATACCGTTGTACCTGAATTCGTCCAGACTGATGCCATTGTGGAACCTTGTTAAATACTGATAGGGTCTTTGGAAGGCTTCACTTCGGAACTCTTGGTCGTCCATAAGTGGGTCTTCATCCTTCAAGGAAGGGTCATCTCGCATTTGCATTTCCAATTCCAGGACCTCTTTCGGGGGACGACAAAAGACTTTTGGAAAGACATCTAGGAAGGCAAACTGAGCATGTGAACGCTGTAAGGAGGCACAAATAAAAATCAAAATTAATTCTCAAGCAAAATTTGGAAAAATAAATTTTATGTGTGCGCAAAAAGGTACTGTTGCCAAGTGCCATGGAAACTTACAGTTCTTTTGTCAGTTCTGGAGACATCTCCCATGAACTGTAAGATCTCAATGACATACAAATGGGTGTTGTTGCATTTCCACATGCGACCTTCGGAATCCATCAGGTAGCGCAACACCAACAATTTGAAAAGAAATTCATACAGGCCTTTCCGCACCTGCAATATTTAGCACACAAAGCAACCAGAGCTCATTAACTATAACATTAAGTAAAAAATGAATACAGTATACTGAACTTAGAAATTTTATATGGTTAAAAAAAAGTTTAAATGTATTTTATGCATTTTCCTATTCAAGAATTGCAAATTATCCTGAAAGAAAGAGTGAACCCAACTTCACGGACGATGTCAGTTGGGCATTATACCACTCAAAGATGTCATTACAGTGAATGAGAAATCCTTGTGATAAAAATACATATACATATACATATATATATATATATATACACACACACATATACAGACATACATATATATATATGTATATATAAATATATGTACACAAGCACATACATATATATATATATATATATATATATATACATATAAAGTTGCATATAAACTATAAAAAGTTTATATGTAAGCTATGTGCGTATTGTATTGCACAGAATTTGCCTCTAAGATAAATTTGTTCTGTTTGCTTGTTTTCCAAAAAATTAAACCAATTTCTAAACATGCTTGATTGTGCACGTATAAACCACAAAAACCACACATCCCGTTTAAGACAGCTGTATTTTAAAACATGTTTTCTCTTAAAAGCTAAATCACACCAGGCAATTTTATAATGCTTACAGAGGATGTGATGTCAAAATGGAAGATTGTGAGTTCCTTCTTCTGGAGGCTACTGATCAAGGACTGCAGGACAACGTTTTCATCAACACTTGGCTCAATCAAACGAATGCATTTCAGCAGAGAGGGTCTCTTGGTGGTTTTCCTTAGTTCCTCGTACAGCCTCTGAATGTAAAGAGATTTACCTGAAAAGCACAGCATGACAGATATCAGCAAGGGCAACATTTGCACATTTTACACCATGATCCACACCACTGCTGTAATTCAAAAGCCATCAAGTTAAAGTGGAATTTTGTGAGCCTTTATATAAGCTCCAGACCATGCAAACTATTTATGATGGCTGCCAAGAGGTCACAGACAAGCGTTCTCCTGATCTCTCAAAAGATGTGTAGGAAACAGACAGTGTCAAAAGCAACAGCAATACATAAAGGAATGATGACTATGTGCCATTAACATTGGTTGTATTAATGTAAGGAAATAGAGTGCAGATGTAAAAATCCAACTGCTGAAATATGGCCTAATTTTCACATTAATAATTGAGCTAATGAGTTATACTGTACTGTCCAAAGAAAGAAACTTGATATGGCACATGGTAGCATTTCCAATTGTATATTATTTTAACACTATTATATACGGGTACAACCACCCCCTTGGGCAGTTAATGTCAGACTTGATGCCACTGACCCACTCCTGCTCTTTTGGATGTCACAACCCTGACAAACTTCCTGTCTCGGAACACAGCAGCGGCACTGGGCAGTTCTGAAGGGACGGTATAGTGCCTGGACAGGTAGCCCTGGATTTTCTCCAGGGACTCCAGGGGGACCATGTGCAGCCGGTACTGGCTGAAGGCAGAGGGGATATAGGCGTGTTCCCGGTCGGCGCTGCAGATGATCACCAGCCTGTAGGGCCTAGAGCACTGCTTCTCTAGCCTCTGGAAGAGCTGCTCCACCCTGTAGCTGGCCTCGTAGGCCAGGTCCTCCGCATACAGGAGGGTGTAGATCTTCTCGTCTCTGCAGCCAGCAGTCAGGCACCGCCTGAGGAACAGCTCCACCTGTTCATAGGGGGTGGCGGCGGTGCACAGGAGCACCTCATCGTAGGTGGGCAGTGGCTCATGCCCGCTGTTCATGTAGACGCTGATGCACGACTTCAAGACTTCAGCCCGTGGGCAGATGACAAGGTTTGGTTGCCCACAAACCAGACCATTTGGAAGGGTCCGGAAGACGCAATTCTCCTTCCTCTCAGCTAACATGAATAACTCAACCTCATCATCGTCATCATCTTCCTCTTGGTTAGCCAGTATTTCCAACAGCCTCCCCAAGGTACTGACATCCAAGGAGCCTGGGAGGAAGCTCTGCATGTCCCTCATATAGGCGTTCCACACAATATCCAGCTTTCGTGAGCCACTGGCCCGCTCCACAAGACTCGGCAGGTCAGCAGCCTCCTCTTCAAATGTGGGAGCCGCTTCCATGCTGTTAGTCTTCTCCACAAAGGTCTGAAAGTCAATGTCTTCGTTCTGCTCTGGAGCCATGGTGAGGAGCTCATACTGAAGCTCATGCCACGTTTGCCTCAGATCGTGGACTCCACAGTTAGGCTTGATAAAGGACAGCATCATTAGGGCCTGGCCATCCAGCTTCCCCACTTTCTTCTGGGTCAGTCTGTCACACAAGTAGACGATCTGCTCTGCAGTGAAGTAGTTGAGGTAGTAGTGCTGGGATCTCTGCTGGTCCACAAAGGCCTTCCAGAATTCCAAGCACCGTTCCATCTTCCTGCACAGTTCAAGCAGATGTTCCAGCATGTCGCCCTCCAACATGATCTCACCCACCGCAGTGTTCAGATTGAAGTCCATGATGATGCCCGCCATGCCATCTCCATTGACTGCACTGCAATTGATGTTGGCCTCCCAGTGACGGAACAGTGGGTTCCCGGCAGTGTACAGGTCGACAAAGGCCACAGTGAGTCTCTGGATGCCAGCAAAGACCTGAGAAGCACAAAAAACTTCACAGTTAGCTTATGACATAGAAGCTTAAACCTGCAACTACAGCTGAAGCAGTCTGATTGTAGTTTACCTCCACGAAGTGCTCCACCTCACCCTGGCCCTGCTCCCCTTTCCCAGACATCAGCATCAACTTGTTCTGTAATTCCCGCAGCTCCTCCAGTGAATAGCAGCGCATCTCCTGCCCGTCCTCGTGCTCCTCTGGAATCTTCAGCTTCAGGGCTGTATCCAGACTCAACTAGAACATGCAACCAATGCTTGGTTTCAAATGAGAGCATCTATGCATAAGCAAAGAAACTAAATCCAAATAAAAAATAAGCCTTGTTTGGAATCATAACAGAGGGTTTACACCCCTTCATTTAGGTAAAGACAGACAGACTAACCTTCTTCTGGTTTTGCGCGCTGATGATGTAGATGCCCTTCTTGTTGATGGCAGAAGCTAAGGAAAGTGAGGACAGCTCCACCGAGCCATGGCTTTCTTTCACGGTTTTCAACCACTCCAGGTGGCGAGCAGTGTCTCGCTGAAATGGAGAGGATAACCTTGGACTCAGCTGGACCTTTTACTTTGAGCATGGACACTGAATATTCCAACAAATATGTACATTCCATTCTTTCTCTCTCCTTCTTGAAGTGATAAAATTATAAAGCTCATCTTACCAGCTTCTTCGGGAGGTTGTGATCATTGTCGAGTGCTTTCCACAACTTCTTCAGTGTCTCCTTGAAGACATCAAACCCAGAGTTGGGCTTAAGCTCGTACAGCATGGGGGAGTAGCCCAGAACAGCGTCATGAAAACAGGCCACGCGGTCCACATCCAGATCATTCTCTCCAGCCGAGATGGACGCCAGGTCCACAAATACCTTCAGCTCGTTGATATCTGCGGTTAAGACATGAAAACCATGTAGATTCACCTACATCAACTCCAAATAAACCCAGGTTCTGTACATGAAGGCAAATGATAAGCTTAGGCGGACTTAAGAACCTGTTGTCATTGTGAAATGTTATGTTCTTCTGTTGTAGTGGGTGACTGAGTGAAGGAGCTTAAGCTTCACCAGTAAACCTGCTTTAATATATAGCCAGCTGTATCAATGATACATATTTGCATCTGAAAAATACACAAGTGTCTGTAGATAATTGTGTCCGCTGAGCAAAGCAAAGTACATAATAAAAATACATAATTATGACTTGTTCATCTACCCTCGCCTCACCTTCCAGGGCCTCTTTGACCCACATGACAAAGTTTTTTCTCTCGCCGAGCTCTTGCAAGCACAGAAGACGTTGTTCAGTGATTTCCACCATGTCCCTCTTGGCCTGAATCAAGTTATTATCAATGCGGTCCAGGCTCTCTTTTTTAAAGTTCACATCAGCCTGAAGATTTAAAAAAAAGCACAAAACCCAGACCTTGAACAGATGTCTATTTGATATAGATAATACTGCATGATTACACAATAATAACATAGGATTTTCATAAGCAAAATCATAGGCCAGAAAACATTTAAAAGAATCCTAAAAGCATACACATTATATACAGCCTATTAAAAACTATCGAGGGGCCTGTAATGGAAGCTTTGTAATGGTTTTTTCTTCGTATGTCTTTTCCTACCTGATCCATTTCTGAATTTACAAAAAAGATTGCAAATGCCCGCTGAAGGAGGAATTGTGTTATAATTATAACACAAGCTTAAATATGAGATATCATTTTTGATTTGATATAGACTTAGATATTGATATTGATTTAGATATTTCCATTATCTAAAATCATAATTGTGATATGCAAACATCCGTAATGTTCATGTAATGCATTTTGTGACCCATCTCAATCCAGTAGTGGGTCCCGGCCCACAGTTTGGCAACCAGTGTGTCGCAATGTCCCTGAAAGGAACTGTACTGTTTACTGTAATATACTATGGACATAGCGTCCAAAGGTTTTCATCACTTACAACTTCAAGCAGCATGTCCAGGACCTTGAAGTCCCCCTGAAGGCAGAGCGTGTCTTTGACCTTTTTGATGACCAGGGCTGACTCCACAGCCAGGTGGACCTCGTGGTACTGCTCGATCTGTCCCACCCTTCTCTGGATCCAGTTTCGTTCCCCTAACTGGTCTGTCCGGCACATGATCTCCAGCTCATTCCTCAGTTCTTCGTACTTGCCTTTATAAGCCTTGAAGATGATATCCACCTCCCCCAGTTTGAGAGCCCCACTTTTCAGGTCAGAGTAGATCTTCTCATATTTAGCGTACGACGGCTGATAAATATCATTGTATATCACTGGGAGCGTGGCCACCAGTTGTAATTCTTGCTCTTCCTCTGCAACAATTAAATCCTCATTGTAGTCATCTTCCTCATCGTCATCTTCACCATCATTGTGGGGGTTTCTCCTAGAGAGTTCTTTTGCCTGATTCTCCCAACACATGCAAAAAATGAAGCTGCCCTTCAACATGCACAGGACTTTCGCCATCTCTTTTGTGTTCTGGTCGAGGTTGAAGAAGGTGACCACGCCGGCCGTGTCAGACAAGAAAGTGTCAAACTTCTGAACGTCCATGAACTGGTCAAGAGTCATCACCTCAATGTTAATTTGCCGCTTTGCCTCTAGATTGTCCATGGAGACTGCATTGAAAAGGAGGTACACACAGATGGGGGACATGTGTTAACAGTGAGAGACAACATGCTCTTTGAGCTTCTAACTAATACACATATACATGCACATACCCATGCACACACTGTCCAGTGATGTGTTACTGATGCAGAAACACACACAGAATCTAGTGAGGTGTATATGGGCTTTCTCACTCTCAGTCACTATCACTCACCCGCTTACTGTATCGAACACTCACCTGCGATGTGCTCCTGCAGTTTGTCGGACATGGTGATCAGACTCTCCACCAGCTTCCTCTCACGATACACTGCCTCCACCTCGTCCCTTCTCCACTGCAGCAGCCTCCTCATGGCAGAGCTGTCCTTGCACTTCTCATTGTCCGACAGGCAGTCTGGAAAATGCATGTGTTCCACACTGTCATCCCTTTTCAGCGACTCACAGGAAAATCACCATCAAATCACGAAACAAGAAGAGTACACTCAGTAGAGTGCAGATCTCCGCCAGGCGTGAAAAACATTCCAAACGGAAGCAGTTGTTGATCACTTGCGGCCCCTACCAGCCGGTTAGGAGGAGTGAGGACTTAGCACTCAATCTATTTCAATGTTCAACAATTATGGAAATTAATTCAAATAAAATACTTGTCGTTGACCGATTTGATAAATATTCAGGAATTCGGGTCCTTGGCCTGCTGTAAGCATGCACAACAAATATTAGGCTGATCGGCCCAGTAGTATGTGAGATTAGCTGCGGACAGAGACACAAACACACACGCACAAACACACATGATCAAACGCATGATCCCCTCCAGGCTCCGCCTGGCGCACATAATGATGGCCTAACAACTCATCAAAAGCCAATTAATTTCCAAAAATTACAGAGAGAATCCTGTTTATTTTGACCTCTCAGGAGTACAGCACTTGTCCTTGTTTTAGCAGCAAGCTCCACAAAGCAAAAGCCTTGGCTCACCCAAACAATTTGTCCCACACAAAATGGTATAAAAATAAACAGCTGCTCACTTTTTTCAGTGAGGTTACTGTTATGCATGGAGCAAAGGTATTTCCACAAAAATAATTAAACCCATTAGCTACCTATTGTCAAGAGCTCAATAAAGGTATTTTGGTTCTCCAGGATGTGATTGAGCAGCTTGATCTCTATGGCTCCACTGAGGACTTTGCGGTAGATAGAGGTGAAGGTCAAGGTGGCCGTGTCCATTAGCTCCTTGGCCTCCTTGCTGAGCTTGTCCATCAGCTTCTCATCTGCACCTAAAAAGAAGGACCATGCATTCATGAAAGAACATCATTACGAGTATGGGTGACAGTCTTCATCATCCCTCCCTCTCCACCTAGGCTGTGCTGAGCTCCCCCCTTCACTGCACATGGTCACGAGACAACATTGCATTCAAATTATTTTTCAACAATGTTTTCAAGGAGAGTTTTGACTACTGTGTACATATTCTGAAATGCTACACCATGATAGCAAACTCAGGAACAGAGAAAGGTCCAAGAATTGTAAAATATGATTCTGCTACAATGGAGTGCACATAAACACGACGTCACATAGCAGAAGACAGTGGGAGAGCACCATGCAATTCAAAGATGTTCCTGGCAGCGGTCCAGTTGAGCATGTGCTGAAGGATCACTTCCTCTCTCTCGAGGTAATGCCCCCTAGCATCCCTGGGCCAGGACTTCTCGATGATGGTAGATACCAGCTTTCCAAACTTCCAGTTTATCTTGATTTTCTCAAAAACCTCTGCTTCTGCCTTGGTCTGTATAAAAAACATAAATTAAAATAGTTCAACAAAATGCATATTTTCACATGCAGTACCTGTACTGTATATTCGATAGGGCAAGGACTAGCGCATGAAGTCAAAATTTGAATTATGAAAAAGTCCCACTTTTTGTCAAACCAGCTAGGCTAATGCTGCTACCATGCTGGAGAACTCCTGATCAACCACAGCAGCAAGCAAGCGATGAAACACAGATTATCGTGATCACAATAGAAAAATGATTCAAAAGGGGTAAAAGTTCCAACTTTAAAATAAGGTACTGCTTATTCACTCTTTGCCTGCTTATGACCGTGTGGAAACCTCTGGAATTTTAGTTCACTAACATGAAAAACAGTCATCCGGATTCTATTAACATTTGTCCTGACCTTTTGAGTCACAGAGTGTTATATTTTTTTCTTTAAATAGCCCAGCAAGTACAAACAGTAACTTGCCAAAGTTAACTACAGATGGTCCAGCATTGTTCCACCCAGGAACAAAATATAAGAGGCAAAATTATATCAGGAAATTGTTGGCATTCTTATTCCTACAGAACCCCTGCACTCTGGTACTTAATCCAGATTGTGTCAGTGCCAGCCCTGCAAGACATTGCACAACAGGCTCAAGAGGTTGCACAATACCACCAAGAGATGGGATGATTTCAGCATCCAGGGATGATACTCACTCCAAAAAAACGTTTGCCTCAAGAAGTGCTTTAGTCTGGTAATGAGACTTAAAATTAAACCTTTACTTGAAAAGTGAAATTGTCTTACCCCGTTGGTAAAACTGAGACACCTCATTGTCAATTTAGCAAAAAATATAATGGAAATAAGAAGTTTAAATACAAAAATACTTAAAAATTACAATTTTTTTTTTGCTGCACACGGAAGTGTCCTCCTCCAACTCATGAGTCCGACTTACAATCTATGGTGTGGTAAGAAGTACCAGCTGATATCATGTGCTTCAGAGAAGAGCGCGCGCTTGTCTGCATTCACCAGAAGTGATGACAGGTTTGCAATGAGCGTTGCATCGAGGACATGTTTGGCCACTTCAAATCAGGGAGAAATGCAGAGGAAAAAAGCACACTAAACATTTAGGGCAGGATACCTGGCAAACATAGGTCACTGCCTGGAGGGCGCACTTCTCAATGCAATTTGCAACATGGGGATAGGATTCATCAATTTTTTCAATACTGGAACCATAGATCTCGATTTGGTTCAATGGAGGCTCCTGAAATACAAAACATTTTGATCGTAAAAAAGTGAACATTTTACAGAACGCTTTGTTACGTGACATGCAGTATAACTGCAGAAAACAGAAGTTAAAAAAAATTATTTTCTCACCTTTTCAAATTTCCCTTCCAGATCTGTTGTAAACAAGAGTCTCCATTCCTTTGTGAATTCCTCATTTTTAAAACTGAGAGAAATTATGTTGTTCCACATCTAATAATCATAAAAAATTGTCAAAGCATTGTGAAAATATTAATAAATAGCATTTTACACAGGCCTCTCGTTGTACGTCTTTTGCATATGTAAAAAATACAGGTAATTATTTCAAAATACAAGTAATTCACAACATAAAAGTTGTCAAATGAAACATCACAAGTAAAAAAAAAAAAAAATCTAATTTGCCAAACAGTTGTGCACAGCACCATATTATTATGGTTCAAATTGGAGTTCACTTGTTTCGAGGTTCAAGAAGCCTTACATTTGACATTTATATTTCAGAATTCAGTACATGCTCTTATCCAGAGTGGCTTAGGTAGATTCCATTTTTACATACTGTCCATTTGTCCCCAGATCCATTTGTCTCCTAATTCAATTCCCTAACAATTATTCTACACATCCCCAATGCCTGTCCCATCATGCCCTCACCTCAATTTCGGACGCAAAGCTGGTACTGAAGATACCGGTGGTCAGCCTGTTCCGGAAGGTTTGACTGACCCATCTCCTCATGATGTTCATGGCCTGTCCCAGCAGCTCTCTGTCCTTCGCTGTCATCTTGGCTCCGCCGACATCCGTCTCCTAAAACATGCAGCCAGTGGTCGGTTTGTCACTCAGTGCAGAAGAGGCAGCCAAATGAACAGCTGAGATGGGTCTTAAAACCCTAATGACTAGTAGATTTATTTGTGTGTGTGTGTGTGTGTGTGTCTTTATAGATACCTGAGGCTGGCAGGACAGGAAAAAGTCTGAAACCGAGGCAACCATGTTCATACATGCCACAGGGATCTTGGCGATTTCATGTTTGTAACCTGAAGTTTTTACTCCTCTGCAGATTTTCTCCAATAGTTTTATCGCTGTTGTCAGACAAGCTCTTCCATAGTCCTCACCTTGAAAACTGTGGTCACCATGTAAAAAACAGTTAACCAGTTAACCTTTACAAGACAATGCAATCTAAGTGGATGCCTTACAAGTGTTATTGACAAAATACAAATAATTATAAAAACACATAAATAAAGGTCCCAAAATAGGGGGAAATGGAGCTTCCATTTCCTGAAATCAGTGACACTTTGTTGTAAAATGCAATAGTAAAATGTAAAATTGAACTTTTCTTTTGGTTTAATTCTTGCTGCAACCAGCAACTCTACAAAAACAAAACACAGTTTTTTGGATATGTAAAATAAAAGGTCTCTGTGTACATTCCACTAAGACAGGCAGACTAAGAAAGTTTTGATCATGGATTGCATATGTAATGGCACTTCTAATTACATAACATATCATTTTCACAGCTTTGGCAGATGAATGTCACAGTGAGCACTGGCACATGACATAAATAAATATTTGATGATATGGTTTCCAACCATATTAAAACTGAAATTTCATTTCTTAACAGCATGATCCTAAATGGTCATAAAAAAATGTTACCTGTACTGTTGTTCAACAAGATTTTTCTGAATATATGTGATCACATCAGACACATGCTGTGGGAACAAAACAAAACATATCCTAAGCAGAACCCTTGGGGAAGTATACAGGTTTGGATGGAACAAAAACCAGAATCATCCTCAGGACCACGGTTGCTTAACACTGTACTATAAAAGAGTAGCCATAATGGGGTATCAACACTAATGAACGGCAAACAAAAATATTTCGGCACTTAAATTTAGAGAGGCTCATGGGTCACTTGGGGGGTGAATACACTAGACATGGAAACCAAAGACATAATTGTTGTGGTCATGGACTGAAAAAACCAAATAACCGTTTTCCTTACCATATAACTCATAGTCACATCTGCCGGAGCCTTCAGATGAAAGGCCTGGAGGAGGTCCAGCAAGCCTATCTGTGCAATACAGCCGCACTCAACCAACTCCTCCACAGTCATCACCCACATACACGACCGAGCCAGCAGCACGTCCACCTGAAATAGGTGTTTGCGGGTTTCCATCATTTTTATTATGGCCCTGAGAAAAAAAAAAGACAAATTGTGAGTGGTGAGGTCA
The DNA here is from genome assembly GCF_013347855.1 of Anguilla anguilla. NCBI lineage: Eukaryota > Metazoa > Chordata > Actinopteri > Anguilliformes > Anguillidae > Anguilla > Anguilla anguilla. The sequence continues at coordinate 23,815,914 of NC_049217.1, forward strand.
AGCGCACCACACAACCAGAAAGTTGTTTGGTGAACACATACATTTTCACAACATGCAATCGCAAGCTATGGCTCACAGCTCATATTGATATTTTAACTAATTTTCATAAGCATAAGTTAATCTACTGATGAATGCTCCTATCTGCAGTTTTCATTCAATGGTTGCTGTAAGAACAGTGATTTGTAAATTGCCAGCTACATTTAAAATGTTGATTGGTCCTTGTCTTATTCCTTGTTGGCAAGTGTAGAAATTTCCTCAACTCACATTTCTTTTATTTTGTGATTGACATTGACTATTTTATCCATGCCTGAATAAGGACCTCTACTTATGACCTCCACACAAGGAAACATTTTAATAATAATTTTTTGATTAACCCTATGCATGAACCCTAACACAGGTGGAGTACAATGGTTAAGAAACTAGCAGGTTTGATTCCCAAGTACAACACTGCCGTTATATCCTTGAGCAAGGCAATTAACCTGCATTACTTCAGTACATATCCAGCTGTACAAATGGATAATCACTCTAGATGTAATGTATTGCAATGTAACACTACACATAATGTAAGGAAGAGAGAGAGCACCTCCTATCTTGGCTGTAGCTGGATACGCCACTGCTGGATTTCAGCCCCCGAAGCCCTGCCCAGGAGAGGTCATATGTTGGGGAGTTGGTGCATGAGATGGGTTCAAAGGGCGCGGACAATTCCCTCAGCAAGTGAAGGAGAGGAACAGCCAGGATCCAGTGCGGCATCCCCTTCGTCTTTACCTGATCAACTAACGACCGCACCATCTCAGACAGGCTGGGAACAAAAACCCCACATTAGAGTGGTCCCCCCCATGACAACCATACACAATGATTTCTTCCACCAGAAACAGTACAGTATGCAAGAACAGGCAAGAATACAGAGAAAAAACCACTGGCATTTACCCATCAGAAGAGCCCATAACATTATTTTTCACTGCTCAAATTTCACTTCTCAAAGTAAACTTGCCCATATGTACAGCCTGGCTACTGTTTTGACAAAATCTTTTCCAGTCAACCACATTTTGCTCAATGACCGAATAAATTAATGTTACACAATTTGGCAATCACATATTTAAATAAAATATTCAAATAACCTGTTGACAAACTTCCAAATAAACTATCAGGGCCACAAAAAAATCAGTGATCTAAAGGCATGAACCCATAATACGAACCCACTTCTATTCAAAACAAAAAACCAGCAATGCACCTACTTCTTTATATGTGAAAACGATACGACAAAATCTGCCCAGTAACTGAAGAAGTCATCTTTGGGCAGTTCTGGCAGGCAGAGTTCAATGCAGAGCCGGGACAGTTCTCCATTATCCAGCCTGATCTTGTACGTGCTCCAAATGTACAGCACGATCACAGCGGCATACAATGGGTCCTTGATGAAGGTGTCCCTCCCACTGCTGTCCTTACCCAACTGGGGAGTCACGCGCTCCACCACCACCTGCTTTAGCAGGAGGCTCACCTTCAAGGAGGAAATAGAAGCAGGATCACACGTTGCACCTTTTACATTACATTTATTTAGCAGATGCTTTTATCCAGGAGCGACATACAAAAGTGCATATCATGGTCATTGGAACAACTACACAGGTTCGATAAGGTACAATACTCATTTCGTACAGGAACATTGCACCTTTTCTAAACTGGAATCATTCTACGACAGCCACAGAGAAACATCCTAACAGCAGACATGATTTTACTATAAATGTTATTTTTCAATTCTCATCATCTCATCAGTTTTCATCAAGGTTTCCATTGTTGTACACGTACCTACCCACAGGTAATATTCATACAAACGCATTCCCTCCTCATATTTTGTACTAATTCTAATTTTGTATTGTTTTATGTTATATCTTAATAATTGTATTCCCTTCTTATGACCTGTTATGGATGTATGCCCCATGTACTCAGAATTTGTATTTTGGTTATGGCTAGCACAGTTAACACTCGTGATTTAGTCATGCTGCATCTAAACTCACTGGTCTGGGACAGCTGTTAGATAGGTCTGGCACTATTGCTATTAATTGGGTGAAAGCATGTTATACTGTAAGTCATAAATGATAAACATCTGCTAAAATAATGTAATGTAACATAATGCACCACCACATACACTAGAGTCATAGACATCCCCAGTTCAACTGCCTTAATGACTCTCGCCCACTCAATCTCTGCTTATGCTCAGTAAAAAATGGCTACCACTTACCACTGTTGTGGTGGGTGTGACAACATTACCATAAGATTGATATCTCCCATTGCTTTGAAGTAACCCACTATTATTATTATTATTATTGAACTTGAAAGGCCCTATGTAGCGGTTACCTTACCTGTTCTTCACCATAATCTAAGGAGTCCCACTTTTTTGAAGTTTCCTCATACACATATGGGTGTGCATAAACCTGGTAGAACTGGTTAAGCTGAGAGAGGAAACTCTTCAGGTTAATTTCGCTCCAGGAACTAAGAAGGTCAAAAATAGTTCCGAGCATGATCCTTCCTGCAATTTCACGACCGTGAATAATGTTTTTCTTTTGATCAGCCCAAACATATGCTATACCCCTTGAAAATATATTTTTTGAGGGCTCCACACAAATGATGTCATCATACTGGTGCCATTCTCCTGAAATAAAATAAAATAAATACATAAACACATATATATATATATATATATATATATAATTCACTCAAACTGAACAGGTCATGTGTGTATGTGTTTGTACGTGCATAATTTATGTATAATGGTTTTCATTTAATGGTGAAGAGGACACTGTATTTTACACAAAATTGTAATTTAAAAATCTAAATAAAAAAAAGTGAGAATTATACCTTCCTCATTTAGCAAATGCGGCTTGACAAAGAGACATCTGTTGGTTGTGTCCTTTGAGTCCAGTTTATAGACATATTCAAACACATACTTTGATTTCTTTCCTTTAAACACAACATATTTGTAAGGTATGGAAACGGAAGCTGCTTTGATTCTGGTCGTCACCAGCTTTCCTTCCACAAAAAATCCATGCTCTCCCAGATCCCTGAAAATACACACATAAGGAACAGTCAAGATAATACACTATGTCTATGCTTGAAATCACATGATACTCCTAACCATTTAAATATGGTCACTGATAATTCACACCTCTTAGGAGACTGTCAGGAGACATGGTCTATCACATAGCATCCAATAAACTGATAAATGGCTTTGCATGCTGTGAGTGATAGTTTGAGTTGTGTGTCAAGATTCAAAATCACTTTCCCCACATTGCAGTCACCCTGAGGACTGTTCACAAGTAAACAAAATTAATTTCACCAACAGTACCAATCGATACAGGATTCCTATCGCACAAAATACAACAGGGTACCTCTAGTCGCATTTACATCACACCATGTCGTTGAATACTAGCTGTGCTGCTGCAGGTTGATTCTAACTGAAGACACTCAATATTTTCGAATGGGAAGTGATGTAAAATCACCATAATGACAACACTGATGATGTATGATAGTAGGCCAACTGTACAAGATCACTGTTACATTTAGAATAAAGTGAAAAATACTGTCCACAGACGGTCTCCATCAAATATTTTTTTAAAGAAACTTACCGAGGCACTGTTAGTTCAACAGCATTGCTATTCCAGGTGCCAATCCTGTCCCCAGCCTGCAAATATATCCTGTCATTGTCCGGGTCGAACTTAAAGTCCTTGGACAACACAGCGTGGAAGTAGATGGTGAGCCTGTCACTGGCCGGGATATGCTGCATGGCTGGAGGTCTGGAACATAAATCCACAATAAAATTAGAAGTCTAAAATCTTTTTTTTTAATTTTTTTTATTATTGCTTTAAACAAATGACTATTTGATACAGAAAGAGCATGGTGGACAAAAATCTTTATTAAAAGGTGAAACATGTCTGAAACTGATGAAACTGACTAATTCTGGCTGAAAAAAAACACTTCCATATAATATAACTAATCCAATAATTGTATTACATAAGGAATCATTCTTAAATACATTTCTCCAAATAAAAAATAAATGAATATGGATATGAATATGGTAAATGGACTGCATTTATATGGTAAATGGACTGCATTTATATAGCGCTTTTATCCAAAGCGCTTTACAATTGATGCCTCTCATTCGCCAGAGCAGTTAGGGGTTAGGGGTTAGGTGTCTTGCTCAAGGACACTTCGACATGCCCAGGGCGGGGTTTGAACTGGCAACCCTCCGACTGCCAGACAATCGGTCTTACCTCCTGAGCTATGTCGCCCCTATGCATATGCATATGAATGTGAATATAAATATGAATATTAATACAAATATTATTTGTCGTTATGTCTGTTGGATTACCCTTCCGGAGGTGGGGCATCCTTCATTTCAGTATCAGTCTCTTTTCCCTTGGAGGGGTCTTCTTTGGAGCTGGAAGACTTTTTTTGCGGCTGCTCCTGCTCCACCTTTGGGTCGGTCCCGCTGGACGTCCGGCTCGAGGCCTGTTCTTTGGACTGCTGAGGTAAGGCACAGAATTAAACCTGGGATTTCATCCCAAATTATACATTCAATCAATTAGCAGAGATCCTAATTTTGTGGAACTTAATCATACTATTTAAAAAAAATTATCCATTTACAATATTAGACACCTATTGAAGTGCCTCAGATTAGGTGCTTTGCTCGTGAATGTATTTTAAATAGAAAGTGAAATATACACTAAATAGCGGAAGTGGTGAAGGAACGCACATAGTTTTACAGACTCCAAAATAATGTTTTTCGGACTCCAAAATGTTTTAACCTTTCCTCTGTGTTAACAGTTTTGCATAGAAGGAGGAGACTGCTTTCCGCCTGTAGTGTGGCTCTCTATACGGATTGCTATCTATCTTGGTAGATGCAGACGTGCCTCTGGCGTGTGTAGCCTGAATAGATACAATTGTGCTACGGCACTAGTGTACAGGCGAGTAACTACAATATGCAGATATCCTGAGTTCTATGCGTATGTTAAGACCTTAAAACTGCTAGGTGTGCAGTGGTAAGAGTCAAAGTGGAATGGCAGGTTAAAGTGAATGCAATTTATCGTACAGTGTGTTAATAATAGAACTACACAACAATGCAAAAGTGTGCGTGTAGTTAAATGGCTATATGCATATGATGCATAGGAGACCATGAGTCTCCCTGAACCATTACACTTTTCCCTTCATATATGCAAAGATAAGAGGCATGACAAATCATTACAAAACAGTACATGATTGATCCTGCTTGTGCTGTCTCTGCAAGCATACCACACCGGGTTAACCTTCGCACCCGGCTGGGTGCTGACCCATAGGTATTAAGACCTTTAGTCAGCAACCCACCACCACAGACACCAACTTGTACCACATGACATCAGCTTTCCAACAATACAAAACATGATTACATTGTATTACGGAGAACCTAAGGTTTACATAATGCTGATCCAGTGAAATGTTTTGCAACTGAGAATTCCTCAGATCAAAGCACCCAGAGATGCAGGGGCTGGATGCCCTTTTCATTTGACTGTCGTGCAGGTAAATTACTCAAAATGTAGACTGCGCTGTAACGACAGCCTCGTCGTTATTCTCTACATGTGGATTGGAGCTCTGGATTCAGAAGCTGCTGCGTTACCTGTGGCTTTTGCTGTGAACCAAAGCCCATGTTCTGGTCGCCCGCAGGGCCTGGCTTAGTGTCTCGGCTCTGCTGGGCCTGCTGTGTTTTCTGTTTGATTTGACTGGTCATGTTGGCGTTCTGGTCCACACTGGTGTTCTGGTCGGCACAGGCCCGTCGCGTGTTCACTGCATCATTCTTGCCTTTGTTGTTCTTGCTGTCAGTCCGCTGCCTGACGCCTCCCGGGGACTGAGTTCCAGGGGGGTTAGCGGGATCCCGCTCTGACTGAGATGGGGGGGCAGGAGAGGTGGCCAGAGCCTCGTTGCTCACGGGCTGTTCTGGTTTGGTGGGCTGCTGACAGGCAGGCTGGCTCTCCTCGGGGGAGGCCTCTTGAGTGGCAGGACCTATTGGCGCAGGGGGGTGTGCCTGACAGGCACCAGTCTCGTCCAATGGGCAGCCTGTACAGGGTTCATCTGGGGTTTTACCCTGGTCCTGCAATGAATCAGGTGCCTCACACATGTCGCTAATCGAACTCTCACCATCAGACGCCTCCCCTCCCTGCTCCTTTTTTCTCTTCCTGTCAATCAGTGACACGTCAGAGAGGTCAGAGGTCATTTGATCAACTTCTAAAGATTTAGGGCCTTTGTTCTCATTTTTCTTTTTCTTCTTTTTTTCCTGCAAAACAAGAATGTATAAGTGTTAATGAAACACAGAGTCACACAAATCAGATTCCCTCTGACAGGCATAGGAGTATGTCACCCTTCCATCGGTGCATTCCCTTAAAACCTGGGTTCTCAAATGGTACTGATCCAGGGACCCCCACGAGGGTTAAAAACATCCAGGGAACCCCCATCATGAGTTCAAGCAAGTGTCGTTTAAAAAAAAATAAAAATAAATTATATTTTCCTAAAACTATATATCATGGATACTCTAATCCGGACCTCAAACCCAAATCCACCCCAGGTTTTCTTTCCCCCAGGTAATTAATTGAGCAATTAGTGCTACAGATTGGCCAGACTGTATTCACACCTGACTCCCAGGTAGAGTGAGGCTGGAAAACCAGCAGTTCTTAAATCTTGAGGGCCGTGATTTTAGTAGCCAGGCTATATAAGGTCACTGCATAGCACACCTTGCCAGGAACCCCCTACAGCACTTATAAGGACCCCCAGGGGTCCACAGACCCTCTGTGGAAAACCAAGGATTTAAATGGTACGAAATTAATTACAAGTTCAAAATCAAGAACGCAATATGGTGCCTGTATTAAAATCCAGAACCTGTTTCATTGGGTTTCCCTTGGTCTCCTCATTGGGTCACTTTTCAGATGTTTTGAACCCAGAGATGCTAGAGTTGGATGGTATTTTTTTTTTATTTGACTGCTGTCCCGGTAAATAACTAAAAATGAAGACATTACATTACATTTATTTGGCAGACGCTTTTATCCAAAGCGACGTACAAAAGTGCATTTCATGGTCATAGACAACTGCTAAACACAGGTTCAGTAAGGTACAATACTGTGCCATAACGGCAAACCCATCGTTACTTCCGTCATTATACTTGTACGTGAATAACGGCTCTGGATTCAGAAGCTGCTGCAATACCTGTGTCTTTATCTGCGGACCAAAGACCATGGTCTGGTCGCCCGCAGGGCTTGGCTTAGTGTCTCGGCTCTGCTGGGCCTGCTGTGTTTTCTGTTTGATTTGATTGGTCATGTTGGCATTCTGGTCCACACTGGTGTTCTGGTCCACATCGGTATTCTGGTCGGCACAGGCCCGTTGCACATTCAGGGCATCCTTCTTGCCTTCTTTGTCTTCACTGACGGTCTGCTGCCGGACTTCTCCCAAGGTCAGATTTCCAGGGGGGGTAGCGGGATCCCCCTCTGACTGAGTGGCAGGACCTATTGGCGCAGGGCAGTGTGCCTGACGGGCGGCAGTCTCATCCAATGGGCAGCCGGTACAGGGCTCCTCCGGGGTATTACCCTGGTCCTGCAGTGAATCAAGCGTCTCATCCATGTCACTAATCGAACTCTCGCTGTCGGACGCCTCCCTTCCCTGCTCCTTTATTCCCTTCATGTCAATCAGCGACATGTCAGAGAGGTCAGAGGTCATTTGATCAGACTTGGAAGGCGCAGGGCCTTTGTTCTCTTTGGTTGACTTTTTCTTTTTCTTCTTCTTTTTCTGCAAAGCAAGAATTGTACAAGTGAGAATGAAAACAGTCGCACACATCAGGTTGCATTTGACAGTCATTTTCTGATCCAGGGCCCCTGACCCAGGCTCAAAGACATCCAGGGGATCCCAATCATGAGCTGAAAAGGGTTACATTTTTTAAAATAATTTTAAAGTTTAAAATATTTTCCCAAACATATATATCACAGCTGTCAACGTCCAGTCCTGGAGGGCCGCAGTGTTTGTGGATTTTCCAGGTGTTCACAACACCAGTGGTGCATTTAAGTCACTGATCGGCTAAGGAATTCACACACCTTTTTCTCATGACCGAATTAGCAGCTGTTTGAAAGGAAACCACAAAAATTGCAGCCCCCTTGGGATTCAGTTTGACACCCCTGGTATATATAATCAATGCATATCAGGTCTGGCTAGGGATCCCCTACAGTACTTTCCAAGGACACCCAGCTGTCTGCAGACGCCCTGTTAAAAACCCATGATTTAAATGATACATAATAAATTAAAGCTGAAAATCAATATACTGTGCATTTAAATCCAGAACCTTTTTCTTTGGGTTTCCCTTGGTCTCCTCATTGGGTTGCTTTGCCGATGCATTTGTTGTCTCGGTGACCATCGATGCCATCCTCTGCTCCTCCACAGGAACAGAGGGTTTCTGTTGAGGCTGGCCTGCAGTCAGTAGATCTAGTCAACACCTGTCAATCACTTTATCATCTCTATCCCCTTTCCCTGCTGAGTCCAACTAACTTTTTTATCGCAGTCACTTTTCCCAAATAGCATGATCCATACTTTAAAAACATACCAAAAACATTGCAGTAATATTTATTGTGGCTTAAAGGGACAGTTTGCTTTCTGGGTTTTAAAAAATATTGTTTCAGTTGTAGTGGAGGCATGGCATCGCTGTACAAGCTGTGGAGTGACTTTGTGTGTGTTTTTTTTATTTAGACTGAATGATGCCACTGCAAGACAGAAGCGTCTGTAAATGAAACATCCTTTAATACACATAAATACGGTTTGGGCCACTTAAAAACAAACACTAAAATTGAAATAATATTACCACAACAAAGTGAACTATGGTTTTAAAATAATATTCTTGGTAACCGTAATTAGTGCAGGAAAGAGAATTTTATTAACTGGGAGCACAGAGCAATTTTGCCAACTCTACAAACTCATTTTGCCTTACGAGGCTTAATTAAGCGTAATTTCACTTTAGAAACTAGCTCATTTCTATTACTGATTACTTGTATTCAAGCCTTGTGTCTACTGTATACACATTTTACATATCGTAAATGTTAACACGAAGACCATCACGTCACTTACCTGAGAGCTGGACGAACCTGAAGCCGCATTGGCTACAGAATTTGGCATTTTTCTCCGCCGAAGCGTGCTGACATTCTGGACATTTCATCTCGTAGAGTCACCACCAATAGCAGTTCCTGATGCTGAAAGAAAGCAGGTACTGCGATTTCCAAGAAAGCGACTACGCCCGTACGGAGTCACGAAGTTAACTTTCAGTTTCATTTCTGCCAAAGCGGTGGGTTGCGACTGAAATCTGACAAGAACTAGCTAAAAACGAAATTGCTAGCTAGACCAAGCAGCGACACTAGATCATTGTTACTAGCAAGCCAATACAAGTATAAACTAATTTCCAAACCTATTACATGTCGTTTCATGAGAGAATTCCCATGACAAAATAAAGTAAAAAAGGAGCGCATTTCACACATACTTTATGCAACTATAGCACGTTACAGCGTTGTATAAATGTATAACGCCGTCAGAATACTCCTGAAACTAGCAATGTGAAGTACAGCCAGTAGCCTAGCTACAACTGCAGGTGAGCTTCGACATAACATAGACAGCGGGAGTACTTACAGAACAGTCGCCTATCTTTTTTTATAATACTGTAGCAAGGTAGTTAGTGATAACCAATACCATGCAATGCAAAATCAGGTGTTGATCGATTCATGCAGTTGCTGTCACGCCTATTGACAAGCTGAAAGTAAGCAAAGTCCATCCATATACTTCCCTTCTAGAGTTAAGCGCCAGCGCCAATGTCTTCTACAGATCACTTTCAGGGATGTGACGTAATAGCCAATAGAACAATGGCTGCTGAAAAAATACCCAATCGCGGCAAAGCACTCACCAACGCATGACGCCAAGAAAAGGTTCTTTTAGAGCAGTACTTCCTGCTTTGAACCGCTAACATAAAATGTACATCAGGCATGATAAACAAGCTTTAGTTGATCTTAAACAGAGACACTGGTTTGACAACATTGCAAACTAATGTTCAGCTAGCTGTGATGCTCTTCAGATATCTAGCTAGGTATGTAGTTATCTGAATATCATCTGAATTAAAATATTTCCAAACTGCGCGATGGTATCGGCTTGCATGTCAAATTAGCAAATTAATCAGACATCGGCTAAAGTAAGTAGTTAACAAACTCTAAGAAATTTGCAGGCAAACGCACTGTAGTTAGAAAACTAAACTGCAAGCAGACATTGAGGCCTCGTATTGAAAACAAATTAAGACATGCATGAAGATGGGAAGTAGGGTAGTGTTCATTACATTACGACGGCAGATGTTATGATTGCTGCTATAAGCTTATAGTTACGCTTTGTCTCAATAAGATTCGCTGCCAGTGATAAGCGTTGGGTTGGTGATCTAAACTGAGCAGCTACTATGTCAGTGAGAGGTCGTGCAATGACAGAATCAGCTATTATTGCAGTAATCCTTAGCTAAACATCCCAGGTAAACACAAGTTAGCGATTGCAAGTCTGAAATCCCCAGTGAAATAAACATTTGGCAAAATTGCCTGTACCTTACAAAATACCCAGATCTCCCTTTTCGTTCACAAAAATGATATTTGTGGCAAAATTGTAGGGCTGCCTGTCATCTCCGTTTACACGGGTCGCAGCTAGAAGAGGCAGAAGTTTCTATTCCAAAGAGAATGGGCGTCAACAATTCGATCACGTTGTTTTCTCTTTCTAATCGCCATTTGCCCACTCCCGGGAGTTTCCCTGGTCGACTTTTCAAGCAAAGGTCGACCAGCTTGCAGGGGATTCCCGACGGCACACTGTCCTTAACTGTTAAATCTATTATAAATTGAATATTCTAACCCGGAAAAGAACGCAAAACATTCTAAATTCAATTTTTATTTATAAAATTGATTTATATTTGGTTTACATTCAAAAACTTCCATTTCCCTAAAAGAGTAAGTAGCCTATATGCGCAAATCAAAACTGAAGAAACTCAATCTAGTTGACACCCCTGCTACCCTTGAAACAGGTGAAATACTAGGTCTGCAAAAGTTAAATTGGGGTACGTTTAGGGCATAAGGTTTAAGTTCCTGGGAATTTCCCGATGGTCACGACGAATGGAGGTCCAGATTCCCATCCCTGCTACCCTTGAAACAGGTGAAATACTAGGTCTGCAAAAGTTAAATTGGGGTACGTTTAGGGCATATGATTTAAGTTCCTGGGAATTTCCCGATGGTCACGACGAATGGATGTCCAAATTCCCACAATAATATTGACTGTCACTGTGACTCAGCACACACAATTTGATTTGATCCTCCAACGGCGATGCCAGGCTCACCACACTGCTTTTCAATATCGAGTATTTAGAAAGGTTCTTCTCAGCAGTTCCTATGTTGTGAACCGTTGTAGAAGTGACAGTTACACAACTCGTTAGAGAACAGACAGTATTTATCAATAGGGAGAATTCACGCTATGGATAGGCTAAATAGCTTTCTGGATTTTGCCATCACACATGTTAGGAGGAACATCATCCAGGAAGACTCCGTGAATGACAGGAACCAAGAACACCAGTTTAATGACAGACCACTGCCATTGAATAAACACCATGAACAGTTTATGGAACAGTATGCACATATGTTGACAAGCAATAACAGCTCTGGGTGAAAAGTACTATCCTGTCTTGGATTTTTTTATTTATTTAACCTTTATTTAACCAGGAAAAACCCCCATTGAGATCAAAATTTTTTTTGCAAAGGGGACCTGAGCAACAAATACACTATATGGCTAAAAGTATTGTATGTGGACACCTGACATCCAACATCTCATCCAGAATTATGGGGATTAATATGGAGTTGTCTGGAGTAGAATGTGATTCCAAACCACGAACAACAGCCCCAGACCAAGGGGTGTCCACATACTTTAGGTCATATGGTGTATATTTACACATACACACACACACACACACACACACATTATCTCAATTTTCCAATAATAGATGGCCCCTTTATTTAATTGCCTAATCTTGCCCTCCTCTCTGCCTGTGCTGAGGTGTAGTGAGAAGTCTTGTGCATTTGGCTACCATGGATCACCTAGGGTGGGTGCTACACATTGGTGGCTGAGGTAAGCTTCCCTTCTTCACTTTAAAGCACTTTCACATTATATGATAAAAAGGTTCTATATAAAATTGCATCCACTCAAGGGAGTGGTCACCACTATATAGAACCACTCTATGGCTTGGCCTACTTTAGAGTGTTTCTGCTTGCAGTTTTTTTTTCATTCTCAATTTTTTATCCTCTCCAAACTTGAAATGTCCAGTTGCACACATAGGTCCATCTCATCATTGCAACTTCCTTTCTCAATTTGGGAGAGTGCAGACAAGCACGACTTGTCCTCTGGAGTTCCCCTGCCTTCCTCCACCCTTGATTTCACCCAATATTCCGCCAGTAGAGCTGCGCGGTTCTCGCATCCACCACCGGAGGTCGCTGATGCACCATGTTTGGTTGAGATGGTGAAAGTTTACGAGAACATCTCAACGCAATCTTCCCCAGACACATTATTTCTCTTCCTGTAACTTCATGTGCATCAGTTTTTGAGGAAACATTACATTTTATTAAATATATGGTTAAATATCATCAAGGAAGTTCAAAATTGACAGGACTACTGAGGGCAAAATAATCCAGGTGAGGAGGTGACCTGCTGATACATTGTTCAAGTTTCTCCAGGGTGAGTCATGAGTGGTGTATGCTGGAGTTCACAGAGAACTTTTTCCTTGTAAAACTGAACAGATGGATTGCTCCGGAAACAGCTACACCTCCGACAATGCCATACTGCATCTCCCAGAAGCTCGCCAGGAAGGTCACCAGGAAAGACACCAGGTCCACTCCTATGGACAGTCAGGGATGGGTGGGGGGGGGAGTGTGAGAGGTGACACTGAGATGAGAAATCAGTTAACTTGTTCACTCTTTTACTTTGATATCACTCTATCTCTTTTGTCACAAGTCGGCATGGTTCCATTTCCAAAACAGGACGCAAGTCAACAAATCCAAGTACCACACAGCCAGCACAATGCTGGGGCTGGGTTTCAGCCTGTCACAACCTGAGATCCATAGGGGAGAGCTGACATACCATAGTAACAGCAAGTATGCAATATAATACCTCACATAGCTGGCTTGTTGGGCACACTCACCTCCAACCTCCCAGATCTCCTGGTACCCTCGGAGGTCAGCCATGGGAGCCACAGAGGAGATGATGACCGCAGCTAGAGCGGCCTTAGGGACGTAGCAAAAGAGTGGCATGAGGAAGACCAGAGAGAGCAGCACGATCAGGCCTGCGGAGAAGGGGGGGGGGGGGTGTGGGTGCCCAGTGCAAGTCTTCAGATTAGATACATGGCTGACATATTTTTGAAGCCATAAAAATGTATTATGGGGTTAATGGTTGAAAATTGCTGTTGAAAAGCGCTGACTCACCTGTCACCACGCCCCCTAGTGGTGTGCACACCCCAGTTTGCGAGTTCACGGCGCTCCTGCCAAGACACGGTCATACATATTTGTCGTTGTTGTCCGGCATCTTAATTATAAACAATTGCAGTTGTAAAACAATCATATAGTAGAACGTATTACGAGCACAGTCCGTTTTACATCTTCATTCCATGCAGATGCATGCAAGATGAAGAAGAATATGTTTTTGCGTATAATGACAGCGCACAAGTATACAGGTGAAACCTGAGGATTCCGTACCTTCCAAAGCTCCCAGTGACGGGATACGCAGAGACGAAGGACCCCAGGATGTTGGTGAGGCCTGTGGTGATTAGCATTGCAAAGTAAATATCACTCACTGGCTCACCTGTCGTTCTGCGGCTATGCCTGTAACATTGTTATCGAAAAAGGAGGTCTGAAAGAAACATGGTGGCTAAAGAGGGTCTGGGTGGCCATGGCGCAGTCTGTAGAGGTGGGGCCTTCAGTCCGCATCGGAAGGTGGGCAAGGTTTCCGTTCTCCCCACCAGAGCGGTAAGCTCACTCCACCACCAGAGGGCCCGAACAGACAGGAGACGTGCCTGGGAAGTGGACTCATGCAGCAGGGGAGGGGCCAAGGGCCGAACCAGACGATACACGGCCAATCAGCACAGTGTACCTGCTTAGTACTGACCGATTGCAAAGACCTCCTGGTTGGTGTCGATTTGGTAGTTGTTCTGGCTGGCTGGATAGTTAAAGAGGAAAAGAAAATGGGTGTCTATATTCATGGAGCTACAGAGGTGATGTTTCGGCAAGGGAAATTACAAACAGCAATCTCTTTTATTTATTTATTTATTTATTTATTTTGAATCTTAGCTGTTATTCATCGGCCTGATGATAAGGCTTACCGAAGGCCTTGGCTATTGCGATGCTCTCCAGTAATCCCATGAAAGGGATGACAACCAGTCCTCCTCCCAGATCCTTTCAGAGGGAGAGAAAGAGACAAGAGCAGACAGATTAGCACAAAGCTTAGAAAACCAGGCAGCTATGTCAGTATAGCAGCGGCAAGCTAAATTTGGTTGAAATGAAAGCGCCTGTTTACAATGTAATATTGTGCGTTACATTGTGCTGCTTCAGGGTCTCCACATTTATCTGAACAGCAGTTATGTACAGTAGGGGCGTGAAAAGTGGTGTGTGCGCACCTGTGCGATCTCACTGAAGGTGATCACCTCTCCGTCGGATGTGATCTCGGAGAAGGACGGAGCTCTGAGCGGGGGGAGGCCCTGGGAGGTCGAACCCATAATGGTGAACATTCCATTCCCGGATTCCTCGCACGCATATGCCACGGCAGTGGCGCCAATCACTACGAGGGCACAGCGCGCTACAACAACACATGCGCAGATGCAGTCAGGGTTACACAGCGCGCTACAACAACACATGCGCAGATGCAGTCAGGGTTACACAGTGCGCTACAACAACACATGCGCAGATGCAGTCAGGGTTACACAGCGCGCTACAACAACACATGCGCAGATGCAGTCAGGGTTACACAGCGCGCTACAACAACACATGCGCAGATGCAGTCAGGGTTACACAGCGCGCTACAACAACACATGCGCAAATGCAGTCAGGGTTACACAGCGCGCTACAACAACACATGCGCAGATGCAGTCAGGGTTACACAGCGTGCTACAACAACACATGCGCAGATGCAGTCAGGGTTACACAGCGTGCTACAACAACACATGCGCGGATGCAGTCAGGGTTACACAGCGCGCTGCAACAACACATGCGCAGATGCAGTCAGGGTTACACAGCGCGCTACAACAACACATGCGCAGATGCAGTTAGGGTTACACAGCGTGCTGCAAGAACATGTGCGAATGCAGTCAAGTTTACGCAGCATGCTACAAGAACCTGCGCAAATGCAGTCAAGCATGCTATAAGAATGCTTTTTTCTGGAGATTTTGGAGGTCTTGAGGTGTGCAACTTGGTGTATCACTGTATCTTTTACTATCTCTAGCTCTAGTCATTTTGTTACTATGTTAAATACATTTGTTGGTTTGGCTAAAGGCAACTGCCGAATAACTAAATTATCAACTGTAATCATTACAGTCAGCATACAGGTCAAAGTTCACAGAAAGGTGATTATATAATTGTGTGTTCCTGATCTAACTGGTTTTGTCCAAACCACATACTTGTATACTGTATACTGGTATACACTATATTCTCCAGTATGCTTGGCAGTACATACTACTAAGCAGACAAGCACACGGTATGCAGGTATACATTTGAACTCCGAATAATTAATTGGTTAATAGCTGGTAATCAAACAAATTCCCTAAATTCCCCACATTCCCTAAATGTTGTTTTGCTGTTTCTATTTATAAAACCTCCAACTGTTAAGTCTCCTTAGACAAGAAACTCCTACGTGGAATGTATGGAGTGTGATTGGCAGCCAACTTTATAAAGGACAGCCAATCAAGTGAGTGGAGAGAGGAACCTGTGTACCTGTGGCAAGGCCTCGTAGCAAGATGCGGGCGTGACTCTGGGTGGTCAGGTCCCCTGCACCTTGCCCGTAATTCTTCATCCTCATCAGCATCGTCAGCAAGCTGAGGCAGAGCAGGCCCAAGGTCACATCCCCCAACCTGACAGAGTGAACGAGGGGGAGAGACAGACCTCAGATAATGGGCTCCAATCGCTTATTTTATCCATCCTCGCCTCCTCGGTCCTCGCTTGACCCGGAAATCGATCGAGGTCCACCATCTTTAAGGACATTCCAATCCACTAAATGCTCCTTGGTGGAGCAAGGAGTGAGGAGGCCCCCAGAGGATGCTTCATCATGGAAACATTAGTGCGTCCTTTGCATAAGTACTTTTTTCGGAACGCGTGATGCATAAATGATCGACCTGTGGCTCCACCTCTCCCCGTCTGGTACATCTGTAATTGACGTGGCCTCAAAGGACATTCCATTTGCCTAATACACGTTTCCTCGATTCCCCCATTCTCGCATCCTTTCCTTGCGTCCTCTGCTGGGTGGAGCCGAGAAGCGAGGAAAGGACGTGAGGAAAGAATGCGAGGAGTGAAAATAAGTGACTGGAATGAGCCTGTTAAGTTCACCCTGCTCTTCCTTTCTGAAGCTGCTCCTCTTCCCCCTTTGTACTGTGTCCATACAAGGCACACAAGGAGGAAAGGGGGAATATCAAAGGCAAAATGAAGCTCACCTGGATTCAGGTATCCTGCGAAGGCTGTCATAGAGCTGCAGGACGAACTGGTGAGGAATATCCTGAAGACCCAGAATGTTCTACAGAAAAAAGAAAAATGCCACTTAATAAATGTGAAATGGACACTGATGGGTGGCTTTTATTTGGTAGACCCACCATTAGTAAACTTAACAGAATGGGTCTGTGAAACAGTTCTGTAGCAGCATATCTACATATTCCAATTCTGCACAAATCTTCAGGTCTTAAGAATAATAATAATCATCATCATCATTAGCAGTGACATAAGTATCATCATGATCATCAGCAGCCTCATAGTAAAGTTTAGCTATATGGCAACTTTTCAGGATGTAAAATTTCATATTTCTAAAGAGGACTCACTGCCTGCCTTGGCCTTTGACATTTGACCCCCAGAGAAATGCCGCCGGTCTCACCTTCAGTTGCCCAACGCTGATGGTGAAGGCGGCAGCGCAAGTGAAGCCCCTAATCACCGGGTGGGATATGAGATCCAGCAGGAAGCCTGCAGAGAAGGGCATGGAGACAGAGCTCAGAGCCTGGGAGCAGCAGCAGGAACACTAGTGATATAATTCACCACTTTGTAGGACTAAGATAGGGTAAGATCATTGCTACAAATGAAAATAGAGCAAATGGAGAAAATGTTACCGTGCTAACGTGAGCTAGCATCTTGCCTCTGAACGTCATGGCCAAAAAAAAAACATGTCCAGTCAAATGAAGTTTTTCACACTTCATCATTTTGCCTTTTTTCAACTGTCCATACTTTATATAACAATAATAATAGTAATAATAATGATAATAACTTTATTAGTGTAACCCTGCCCAGGATAAGCGAGTATAGATAATGGATGGATGGGTGGATTTATTAGCATAGCACTTTTCAAGCATAAAGCACAAAGTGCTGGCCTAGTCACAAATGACTCACCCAGCTTCAGAAGGGCAATAGCGACCTGGATGACCCCACACAGGAAGGTCAGGAGCACGGCGTAGATGGGATCGTGGTGCACGTGAGAGGCACAGAGGAGGGACATGATGCCCGTCGGGCCAAGAGCCAAATCCTTTGCCGTTCCGAAGATGCAGTACACAAACCCCCCCATGAACGCCGAGTACAGGCCATACTATGGAGGGGGTTGGGGGGGGGGGGGGGGGGGGGGGGAGAGAAGTGGGTGCTGTCAGGTGGCTCATCCTATTAAAACACTGTTACTGAATGCACCCCATCGAGAAGTGAGAGAACAATCAAAACAAATTCCACATTCGTAGAGGAACCAGATGACCACAGGTGTACAAGTTGCTTATTTTATTATTAAGCAGAGAGCATGAGTTTAGAGAGCAACTGATTCTCTGTATACCTGTGCTTGTCAGTTTGGCTGGTAAATATGATAAATTAAATTCAATACAAATTACAAATAAAGGTGTTTTGGATGACTGTGTTTAGGTTACTAATGACATTTTCACGTAATAAAGCAGCGCAATAAAACACGTTGCCTTCCTGGCGCATGTATATTACATCATCATATCTGTCCTTCATATCAGCCGTTAACTTCGCTTAATCAGCTAATACCAGTAAGTTTGTTTAACTCACGTGTTTGCTTTACAAACATGTTTAACGGTTTGTTAAACAAATTATAACTGTAAACCATGCCTTTGTCAGAGAAATGAACTGAATCACATGACAAACGATATATCCTTGTATATAAGTTAAAATGTCCGGGTATTAAAGAGTGTTAAACTTTAACAGAATGAGAAAGTGCAGGTGGAAGCTAGTTGTTTGTAAATAACCACTGTGTCATTAGTGTTTCTTCATACAGATAGGGACGTATTATGATTGGTATCAAACTGCAAATCATTGTTTTGTCAAGGCCAAATTCAGCCAAACAGTACATTCATACAAATCTGTCGGCAAATTGTGTTTTGAGTCACTTTTTCTTATTTATAATGATAGAAATGTACCATTTCCTAGGATGTCACACATTTTTAATTATCATACAATGTATGTTTTTATTAAAGCTTTTCAAAGAGTAAGTGCCTTAAACATACATCAGCTGTGCCACACTTAATCAAATCTGCAGTGTTCACCTCTCAAACACAGTTCTGTAAAACACTTCAGTGCACAAATATTTTCAGTGCAGAAAACATTTCTGCATTTTAAAGAAGTGATCATATTTAATCTTCTCAGGCTGGGATGTCGGACTCTGATCCTGGAGGGCCACACTGTCCGCTGCCATTTTTTACTTCTTTTTAAAATCAACAGCCATTCAGGACGTACGAACTAAGCGTGTGAATCATTTATCAACATATTTGTTACAACTTAAAAGAATCACTAGTGTAGAAACACACTGAAAACCAGCAGGCACTAGGCAACATGCTGCATAAAATTCCATATAGGGTGGTCACACACTCACCTGCACAGGTAGGCCAGCTACTTCAGCGTACGCCAAGGCCATGGGCACTGTGGTCAGACCCACTGTTGCCCCAGCGATCAGGTCCATCTGGAGCCAGGTCAGTCTGTACCTGGGCAGCCACCCCAAGACTGGCAGACGAGCCTTGAGTCTAGCATTGGAGCAGCTCTCCATTACCTGGTACCTGTCCAGCCAGGGGTCCTCTACCTGAAGCTCTATCCTGCCTCGCGTGCCGGACTTAGCCTACCCACAGACGCAAATGGAATATAAGGAAGTAATATGCATTTCATCGACAAAGAGAAAAATGTCGGCGGATAAACTCGGACGAGAATAAAGAAATGAAGTTTCTTTTGTGTTTTAAGAGGACAAGCTCGCTCTTTCAAAGCGCTTCAGCGGTAAGCAATTCTATTCCCATTTAACTGGTAACTATTCAAAGTCAAGCCGAGGAATGGGAGTTTTCGTTTTTCACGCAGACTGAAGTCTAAAGGTCACGTACATGACGTGCATAAATATGTATACATACACTACACATCAGAACCAACATTAGGCTATGACACGCAGTCGATTCACCTCCAGACTGAATTGTTAAATATCATAGGCTATATGATAGCTAAAATGATTATATTACATTCTGAATAATAGCCTATATGCTTATATATGAATTTATATATAACTCAAACGAAACTGAAAAAATATAGACTATTAAATGACACCTAAAGTTAATCTATGACTAAACTTTAAAAAACAAATGGTAGCTTACCATTTTATCCAAATCCGAAATCAAAAGCTCGTTCTGTCAATTGGAAGTTAAAAAAAACGCTGAAGTTGACACTCATTGATTTTATCTACGCAGTGTCAAAGCCTTTGGTATCGTCTTGCAAGCCTTTATGAAAAAGTATTCTTATTTTCGCCGGAGAAAGCTCTGGAGGTTGTAGAACAGCTGGAAATCCACCTGTCTCTTTCGGTTGTCATCCTGGTGGGAAACCGAGCATTTTGATAAACCGGAAAAACTGGTTGTCAAGGGTATTTACCGGTTTGGCAACCGGAGTGCCGCCAACCTGACAAATACATACAGTATATAAATGAATAAACACACACGCACACACCCACATACGCGCGCGCGCGCGCACGCACATATTTAACGCCACTCACCCCTTGTATATGGATGCAATAACTTGTAATAAAGAAACATTAAGTTAGCACATTAAGTTTAAATTAAATAGTGTATTGAACATTGGTTTATAGGCTACATAAAATTTTTAAAAAAATATATATATATATAAACACAGGGCTGTGTACATTCATTGTAACGTCATTTGCTTGATAACGCCTTCTGCGTGGATATTTCTTTTTGAACTGGCCCGCGCTCCACATTGCTTCCATTATTACGTTCATCGTCACGTTATTTGTGTGGTGACGCCTTCTGTACTGATACTTTCGGTTATCGCTTGCAACTGAAGTTTTGTTGCAAGAGCTAGAAAGCACTCCCGTACACAAGCCGTCCATTTGTGATGAAACATACCCACCACACGGTGGTGCTGTACGGCAGACAAACAGCTAGACTTATCCGCATTCCTACGTGTGCAGTGCCGAAACACTGACGGATGCTTGAAGCTCACTCCAAGTGAAGTGCTTTACCTCTATGGTAAAATGTTCATGGAAAATTGTAAGGTAGGCTATCCCATCTGCATTGTGTTGAAAGGTTAACTTCACGCAGGCATACGACCTCAGTTATCCTGTGAGCTGCTCTAGGCGTTTTTAAAACTTTTCACTTCAGAATGCTTTTCTTTAGAGAAGAAACGCTTAAAGAAGGACACTGCAATAGAACCAAGAAATTGATTTTTAAAAAGTCAATTTGAATCAACGCAAGTTAATGAGGCAAAGTCTGTATGTCAGTTAGGAACAGAGGAAAACAGGAAATAAATCTGCAAGAAGCATAAAAACAATATCACAATCAACATCATATAGGGTAAGCTAAAAAAAAATTACGATTATGTTACTAAATGTGATGACCTGTTTTACATTCAATCATAGGCCTACAACTCACGTCTGATTGGTTAATTTCATTTGATGGTCAAATGCCTACATGTCAATATTTCTCATTTAGTTTCAAGAACTGCTTCATCATGCATTGAGATTATCTTAGACACATTTGTATTGTTGTTTTGTTTACCTACTACATATGCCATATGTTTCATTATACGTCTATGTACACCAATAACAAACCAAAGGCATCCACAAAATTCATACAATTTTCTGTGATTCATTCTCATGACAACCTTCACCACGACCACCTTGTTCCCCAAAGCTTCCATTAAATATGCTATTTTACTTGAATTGATAAAATGCAATAAATAAATAAATACATCAGTTGTTTCTTGATTTGGGTCAACTCCAAAATTTAAAATGTGCAATTCAGCAAACTTTTATTAAAGGGTATTTTTATACATTTTGGTTTCACCGTTTAGAAATTACAGCAATTTTGATGCATAGCCCCCATTTTGGTGCACCATGTTTGGGACAAATGGCTTCACAGGTGATTTTGATTAGTCAGGTGTGTTCAATTGCATCCTTAGTGCAAGAAAATAAAAGTTTTCAGTATCTAGTCTTTATTCTAGGGTTTTGATTGCCTTTGGAATCTGTTATTGGTATTTGTCAACACAAGGACCAGAGTTGTGCCAATTAAAGTCAAAGAAGCCATTATGAGGCTGAGAAATAAGAAAAAAAACTGTCATAGATAGATAGGTCAAAACTTATCCTTACCAAAATTAACTGTTTGAAATATGATTAAGAAGAAAGAGAGCACTGGTGAGCTCAGTAATCTAAGGCTAAGAAAGACCTCTACAGTTGATGAGCAAAGGATTCTCACCATAATGGGAAGGAAAAAAAACCCAAACACCTGTCTGACAGATCAGAAACACTCTTCAGGAGGCTGGGATGGATATGTCATTGCCAACTGTCTGCAAAAGACTTCACAAACAGAATTAGAGATGCTACTATGCAAGATGCAAACCACAAGTTATCCATGAAAACAGGATGGCCAGGTTACAATTTTCTAAGAAGTACCTAAAAGAACCTTCAAAGTTCTGTAAAAAGGACTTGTGGATAGATGAGACCAATATTCTCTTGTATCAGGCTGATGGCAAGAGTAAAGTGTGGAGGCCAAAAGGAAGTTCCCAAGATGCAAAGCAGCCCCCCTCCTCATCTGTGAAACATAGTGGCGGGGGTGTTATGGTTTAGGCATCAATGGCTGTCACAGGTAGTGGCTCACATGTCGTCACTGATGATGTAACTGTTCATTGCAGCATCAGAATGAATTTTGAAGTGTACAGAAGCATCTTATCTGCTCAAGTTCAATCAAGGGCCTCCAAACTCATTAGATGGTGCTTCAAGACAATTCTCCTAGACATGCCGCTAAAGCAACACGGGTGTTTTTCAAAGCCAAAAAACGGGAAAATTTGTGACTGTTCAAGTCAATCAGCCAATCTGAATCCAACTGAACATGTGTTTCATATGCTGAAGAAAAAACTTAAGGCAACTAGACCTGAAACAAGTAGGAGCAAAGGATGGCTACAGTACAGGCCTGGCAGAGCATCACCAGAGTAAATACTTAGCACCTTTTCTATATAGTAAAACCAGTGAATAAAATGCCTTTAAATAAAAGCTGAGAGTGTGCACTTTAACCATATGTAATTTTTTTTTTTTTACAAATCTAAAATTTTGGGGTACAGAACTAAATCAAGAAAAAATATTCTTTGTATATTCGTCTTCATCCAAACATTATGGAGCTCACTGTATTAACAAATTAACTGAAGAACATGAATAATTCAAGCAGCTAAATGGCTCGTTTTAATTGTTTAGACTGACCTTTTGTAACATGTGCCTGCAGGAACAGGTAATATTTGGATGTGCAGCTTGCCCTTGGTGAAATATATTACGCATTCAGTAGATCAATATTGAAACGGCGTCGAGCTTTGACACAAAAGTACCTTGAGACTGACACAAATGCGCGAGGGAAATTAATAATCACTAAGTGTTCTGCCGCAGGAGGTAACCGTGTTAGTTTTTCGTTTAGAAATTCTAGGCAATACACAAATATTAAATTGACAAGTTTTGAAACACAAAAAGGAGAGAGAATTCTTATCATATGAGAATTAAATATGTCCCCGTGGAGTTTCCATGTCACACGAGGTCCACGCGATGTTGGTTTTAAAATGATAATCGTCTTTCAGGTGATATTTAATTTCAATGTGAAGTCGGGAAGACGATTTAAATATACACTGTTTATATTCCAATGATGTTTAAAGTTGGTCTTTTTAATAAAATCGAACAAAAAACAGTATTTGTTTTTGACATAAATTCTCCTTATTCCAGATGCTATTGCTGGCTGAAGTTTGGATCCAATAATTTTGGAAGTTCTATTGCGTTGCGGATTAGGCGATGTGTCCTGGTTATACCCGACTAGCAGTTTTAAACGTGAGTAAACCATTGTCTGACATTTGAGAGATGCGCGTTCAAGACTATGAATAAAAATAGCAATAATAAAAATAAAAAAGAGTGTTAGAATTTGCATTATCACATCACCTTTCGCCATTACCCTCCCCAACTGGCATATCGCGTAAACCGATCAATCACGTTTGAATTTTCCCTAGGGCATATGAATCACCAACTCTGATGAAGTTGACGAATGCGATTGCGATTATGAGGTCCCTATATAAGCAGCGACATTTTGAAACACTGAGTGTAGAGTTAGCTGTTAAGATTTTGAAAGCACAGAGAACTCCGACCTCAAAGCAACAATGCTCGCCATCGAGAAGGTTCATGTCAAATTCGCCTTAGTGTCCATAGCTATTTCGGTGTTCGTTTTGTGTAACCCCACGGAAGCATGGTACAAGCAAGCCACTGGACCAAGCTACTATTCAGTGGGCAGAGCTTCGGGTTTGCTTTCAGGAATGCGGAGATCACCTTACGTCAGGAGGTCCGAGTCCGAGTCCGTGCTTGAAAGCGGAGAATCTTCAGAAAACAATGCGGTTTCCGAATTGGTTGACCGAAAGAACCCATTCCTGAAAAACCTGGTAAGTACTTACAATTGGTTGATTACTCTTTTAAGTAGAAAATATATCAGAGTTTGTATAGGTTATGCATCCAAGGAACATATTAATTACCGCTTTGGACATCTTAAAAGTAACAGTAAATATTAGCTGACAGTAGGCCTATAGTTGTACACATTGGGTTTATATTAAATAAAATGTCGTTTTCTGAAACTGTAGGACAGTGGACCGAAGTCAACTGCTAACTGAAGCGCGCGTAAAGAACAGCAACAAGAAATGCATTTATCGTGCAGGGCTCACGGTCTCAATCATAGAAGTTATAATATACGCATACTGGACGAGCATTTGCTATATTGTAAAAGACATGTGCATTCTTAACACTGCATAAGATCGAAAAGAGATCAGTTTATTCGAACACGATCAACAGTCTGTTTACCTACCTACTATAACGGTAGGCTATCTATTGACCTGTAAACAGAACACTTTCACATATTGAAACGTCTGCAGGGTTACATGATGTATTCCAAATGAAGTAATTTGAGATTACTATAAACCATGGATTTACATACAACCCATTTCATTCCTGTTCAAATGTAAGAGCTGTAGTTTTTGTTACAAAAACATCATAACTAATGATTGTTTTTCGATCATTTTTGTTCTTCTGCAGGCAGTGTGCGTCAAAGACATCTCGCCAAACCTGCACAGCTGCGAACTCGTCCAGGACGGCACGAGCGTGTTTCAGTGTAAAGCGGACGTGTTCCTGTCTCTGGACTCACAGAACTGTCTCAACGCCTGAACAGAGTCCCTATTCCGTCTCAGTCAAAGCACATCGTCTCTAACCCGAGAGAGCTCTAGCGATGAGAAGAGCGCATTGGACCGACGACACTGAATGTCTCTCATTTTACAACATAAAAGTAGCCTTCGGTATGTGTCAGAAATGCTCGTTCTGTTTTACCATAGTACCCAACTTCCATGAATAATTGCCCTTCTGCTCTTAAATGGGCAGCAGATGTATATCATAACTATAAATTATTTGTTGCTGTGCTGAACACCTTAAAACGGGTTGTTTTATTGAAATTAAAACTACGTAACTGTTCACTTTGTGTACATTTGTATCTATGATGAATTCAAGTGCAACATTAAAGAAATATTTCATGGACTCAATCCACGAGCCTTAAAAACAATCACTCGTCTTGGTTCTGATTAAAAGATTTTCCAACATTTTCTGGAACAAATATCATATATCTTGTGTCAAAAACAGAATTAGCCTATTCCTATGCACAGACCTATTTCCAGAAACGTTTTTACAAATGTGTTCATTCATTCATTTACAACACAAGCGGTAGCCTACCTATTGGCATTGTGATTTATATAGTTTGTTTGATGCAACTAAGAGATTGTTGTCTGTCTATACAAACCCATTTCAGACAAAAAATCCCAACAACAGCCTATGTAGCCTGCTGTTGGATTGAAAAAATACGTTGTAAAAGTTAAAATATAGCCTATAGGGGGTTATCTAAGCACAGACTGAAAGGGTGCCAAAACTTTCATGTAACGTGTTCATCTTAGTTCATTATTTTGAATCAGAAATAAATGCAAATAAAAAGTACTCATTCAGTACAATCTACTGAAAGATAAAACACGTTTAAACTTTGTACAACCTAGAGGTCCGGTCAGCTTCAGTTAACTTTGAGATTCACTGTAACATACATTTTTATACGGGGTGCCAAACATTTGCATATAACTATAATATACATACATATGATTTTTACAGAGTATTCATTAAATGCGCAATTTTTAGTTCTAAATTTTATTCTGAATAAATAATAGAAAAAGAATAGTGCACAAAAGAGAGCTTATACTGAATTGCCAACTGGATGACTGCTCCTCTTTCTCTCATATATCAACACCCTCTGTCACCAAAACCATCTTATTAGATAACATAACGTAACAGCATAACAGAACGTAGCATAACACGACAAAGCATTACATGACTTAAAATTATTAGATAAGTCATTTTCTAATAGGAAACATCAAGTTACATTACCCTCTGTTACGAAATAACATAAAAATTGTGTGAAATTTGTAAATTAAAAGTAGCAGCACTGCACTCAGTTGCTTCACACACAAAAAAATAACGATACGATTTTATGTTGTAGGAAGTTTAGTCTATACACTATGCCTGTACATCACACCATCTTCATGTTTTTTTTATTTTTATAGAGTTTGCAGTTTTATTCAGTAATCAACAGGTTAATGGGCATGCATAAAAACCCACAAAAAGTGTGCTATTTCATAAGACAGCTAAAAGAAAAACAATACAGCACAATAGAAAAATACCATATTGATGACATTCTCTCAAATTTGCATGTGAGTGATACAGAAGGGACAGATTCAGTGAAACATCCACTGCAAACTGTGGCACCCTGGGGGTCTGAGGAGAACATGTGTGTGACCAGTTGTAGAATTAAGAGATTTTTAAAAAATGTTTAAAAAAATAATGCATGATTTTGCTTTAGTTATACTGCGCTGCACTCCCATATTTGTTTCACACCGTGACCAGTGACCCATCCCTTCCCTTACTTACGCCTTTCTGGCGTTTTCTGTCATCCATCTCTGCTGTCACTTGACATTCTCCTCAGACACCAGCGGCACTCTGACACCTCGTCAACCCCATTACGTGAAGGAAAAACAGGATGATCAGCGGGAAAAACAGCATGTTCACACCCTTACCTCTCAGTGAGCAAGACATTAAGCACCATAAACCATCACCCCCTCCCCCCCAATGCTCTTACCACCACCCAAAAGATAAAACTCTATTCTGTCCAGGGGGTATTGGCATCAAACAAGTCATACCATTTTTGTACAGGTAATCCCAAAGGTAATCACAAATTGCTTGATACATAAACAGCTACAGTGCTGTATAATTGATGAGAAAATAGACACTCCAAAGAAATTCGAACAAAATTACAAAATAATCACCATACAAAAAGACAGGTAGAATAACAACAATGCAATTACAGGTACAGTACTGACACAAATCATGGAAACAATGCATTTATAAACAGATTTTGAATATTTTGCAACAATTTCACTTTTTCCCACGGCGCGCAGGAACTGCCGCCGTGGGCTCTGTATGGCAAATTGTGGTCACTTGGTCACTCACTCACTCACTCACTCACTCACGGACAACCTGCTGGACGCATGCACAGGTGGTGCTTTCTTTAGTAGGGCACATGCGCAGGCGCATCTCCCAAAATCACCACTTCAAACGGCATGACATTTTTAAGCACAGCTTTATCGCCTAACATTACTTTCGCTAATCCTAACATGTTAGTGTTTCGCCTGCTTTAGTTAACCTACTTAGCGCGTACCACCGATACAGATGTATGGACACACGGAGGACAACAAATAACGTTACAGAGGAGAGGACGTGCCATAGCTAGCTAGCTGTGGGTCTGCACGGTTTCGTGCTTGTTTGTATACTAAATGCAATATGTAATAATGCAACATCAACATAAAACAAAAATTGAGAAATAATTTGTGATAAGTAATAATCATTACGACTTCCTGTATGTATTTGTTCATACCTACATAATTCAGCAGTCTAATGTATCTTACTGTTGGAATTTTTATAATCAGCATGACCATGTATTACTTTGCCCAGGATTTTTCTACATAAAATGATGATATTCATGCAAAGAGATTTTCAAATTACTGATGATCACATAATGTTGTTACCACTTGTGGTCAAGGAAACAACTGTTTTGAACACATTTCTACAGAGGAAAATGGCTCTGAGAAACAACAACAGAAGAAAAAGCATGCACAAAAGTTTTATAAGAGTACTAAACTTTTTCTTCCCCCAGGTATGACTCGTTTCTATGTATTATTAAGTTTTCTCTACAAGCTGCTGGGGAGAAATTCTTTTTAAAAAAAAATTTTATTCTTACTTTATCATTTTGATTCTCACAAAGTAGACAGTGCGAGAATATACAGGAAGTGAATAGAGCATCTCCGCTCACCCTCGGCATAAAAATGTAATCTTTGTGGCATTGCATTCAAAACATCATAAGCGGACATGTTGACTCCCCCAGACAATAAAGGAGGTAGAGCTTTACGGGGCCTCAATCCCCTGCCCCCCAAATCCCCCACCCCCCCATCATCCACCACCCACCACATGGGACTGGCAGAAAACAGGACAGGTTCATAACGTAGCGGAGAAAGATGACAACCTACCAGACCTCGTTCTAAGGTATACAAAATGCTGTACTGAAGAGGCGGTGTGCCAGTTCCAGATAGCATTCCAGCATGACCGAAGACGTCATGACTCCCAAAGATACACAGGCTTGCAGAACCACCTGTCACATGTGCTCTGATCCGTAGCCTGTTAGCAGTTCAAAAATCAACATATTTTTGGCTGGACCGCAACAGCGGGGCCAGCCGCACAAACGCGAGTGTCTGTGACTTTGGGGTGATGAGTGATGAAGTTACACCATTGGTCGGCCGAGTTATGAAGTTATACCATTGGTCGGCCGAGTTATGAAGTTACACCATTGGTCGGCCGAGTTATGAAGTTACACCACTGGTCGGCCGGATGAAGTGTGCTAGGTCCAGCCATATACTATGTTTTGACCTTAAGTATATATACCTTTGAGTATAGACCCAAGCTTGTATATATACAGGACATACGGTGGTTTCCATACCGACTTTTGAAGTCTGTTGGTTCAAAAATTACTTCGAATAATATCCTTAACAGAGGAGATTAAGGGAGCCGACAATAATAATAATAATAATAATAATAACAATAATAATAATAATAATAATGATGATGACGACGACGATGACAGAAGAGCGTGCGCACGATGCTGAATATTCCGCCACAGAGCCGCGGACAAGCAGGCGTCGAAGTTAATCACAGGCCAGATACCCGAGCGCCTGAGGCCGTCACACAAGCGGGGTGCGGAAATGAGCCCGGCGCTCTCGCCGGCGTCTTTATTACCGGCTCCATTCGGAGGTGTCGCCGGCGCGTCTCGCGAGCCCGCTGTCCCCGCGAGGGCCAATTTTCCGCCGAGCCTCCCATTTGCTCAAATCTAATCGCGCATTTGCTCGGCCGCCATCTCGCAATTCGTAAAAAAGAGGGCTCGTCTGGGCCGTGTCCGCGTGGTGCTGGGCACGCATACGATTTAAACGGAGAGGGCTTACTCCCCCCCTCCCCCCTCGCAAAGAAAGTAAAAGAAATCATTAACATGAAAGACCCGAGGCTGTTTATTCACTGGCAAAGTACTTTACTTTCGGACATTTCTTCCAGTTGTATTGAGAGTAGCCTATAATTTTATAAAGCAGTTACGTGGGGGCATTGTACTGAAGTGTGGTTAATGCACTGGATCTTCATTCGAAACATTTTTACAGTTTTTACAGTTAAATTTCTCTTGACTTGGTCAGGGAAGAAGTAGGCCTACAACGCAAAATTGTAAGTTCTCGTGTATAAAGCAGCGTGATCTCCAGTTATATAATTACAAGCGTTGCACTGATAGACACACACATCTGACAGAACTCAGATGTAATGGGTTCATAAAGTTTGGCATTCTCATGGGTACAACAAGCATCCAGGGAATCCAATTAATAATCTGTCCAAATTCAGTCTGCTGCTCGTCGAGGTGGTTCTCTGGCATCTTGGCTTCAGGGAGACATACTATGGATTGAACAACAGGGACATACCCCGTAGCCCTCAAAATTCAATACTGTAACGATTGAAGCATTTATTTTCATCAGAGGAGAGGAGTAATCAGCCCTTCCCCACTAATAAGCTCTGGAAAGCTTAACTTCCTCTGTGGCTTTAAAGGCATCATTTCACTGCCCACTGCAGCTAAGGGGCCAGTCACCTCAGGGCCAAAACTCAACAATGAGAAAGCAATGAGAACAAGGGGGCCAATCCTATAGCAAAGGCTTCTGGGAATTCAAATAATGAGGAAGGAGGCAAAAGACCCAATAAATCCATTAAATTTGAAGGCTGCCTGTTCTACATCAATATTCTTCATAGTCATACAGTCACAACAGAAACATTAATTTTATATGGGCCAAGTATCTAATTGAAGTGTTTACTTGTGTTTGGTTTTGATATTCTGGTAAAACCCCATTTGTTTGACACGGGTCTTTGGGTGTTTTTTATTAGTCTCCAAATATATATTTTGACTCTTTTACACTTCTTACCACAGGTAAAAATTATATTTGTATGATTATATTACTTTGTGTAAGTTTTTAAACGATTGTGTATTACTGTGTATTGCACTTTATGTTTCTAAACTTGGTTTCCTGGTGAAAATAAATTAAGTCTTGAACGTGTACTGTCAACTTCCAGGACAAAATTAATTAATGAGCTTTAACCACATCTAATAATAGCAGGCCAGCAATTAAGTGCAACAACCTTTTCAAAGGTTTCCTTTCAAAGGGGCTCTGAACCAGGCAAATTACCCACGAGGCCATTCAGTTAAACAGCCTTATGTGTCCTATTAAGCGTCAACTCTCAAGCCTAAAATCACAGTACACAAATTCCACTCTGCTTAACTAACCATGTCGGGTCATTTCCATCAAGCATTGGTCATTTTTTAAAAAGGCATTGTTGATCAATTAATGATCTGTAGAAGCATGACCAATATGGCAAACATACTCAGGCTACTCTGAAAAGAATTTTAAAAATCCAGGAATTTGCGGACGGTGGTGGATGACGCACATCGCCTCATAAAGGTCCAAGCCAAACCAATTAAACAGGTTCCTTGTGTGCTTTTTCAAGCTCAGAAAGAGCAGCTGGGATATTGCCCTCCACATAAGTCAGTTTCCAACTGCATTTTAATTAAAAGTGACAGAAGTCATTAGAATGAGTCCTTGTAACAAGTTAGATTATCACTTGCAACAATACAAATGGGTGACATCATTATCCATGCAATACAAATGGGTGACATCATTATCCAAGCAGGACGATGTCACGCTAATGTGGGCCTCTGGTGAGCAGGCGATTCTGTAACTTTGCATGCCACTTTGAGGAGATAATGCTTCAGTAGGATACTGTCCCAAATGGCTGCCTGCCACCTCCCAGCCAGACACCCATGATTGGAGGCTAATTTCTACAAGAGAAAGGAGCTTATTTAAACCTCAAAACATCAATTTTGATCAATGACTCGCTTCAAAAAAAAAAAAAAACATCCCAAGTGACCTGCTGTATCCACTGTGAGGTAATTTGACCAATCGGAGAGAATTTAAAGGCCCATGATGTCACTGCCAGATCAGTGTCATTCCTAAAACCAAAGACAAATTTGGTTTGTTTTTATTTATTTGTACTGCATATGGATTGTGGCAGGAGCAGAATCTCCACTGCATGTGTTCCTCCGCATGCACTTACAACCAGCTGCTGCTTCTTTTCATTCCTCAGTCCGCCAGCGAATCGCATCAGAAAAATGACACCTCACACGCAGCCGAAACAGGCAGATCTGCACGCCGCCGATCGAACCAAGGAGTCATGGGTACTGTGCAATTAAGCAGAGACAATCCTGCTGATCTTTACCCCTCCCTCCCTCGCTGGGGGACAGTAAAGTCACACAGTAAAATGTCCAGTGTCAATTCAACTCTAACAGAGTACACATGAGTCTGTCAGGGACCATGTATACGCTGTAAGAGTTAATCTAACACTGAATATTTTACTGTGCAGCCTTGAGGCACTCTGACAATCAGATGTGGCATGGGAGATCGAGAGGAAGGAATGTATCGATTCACTTGCATAGAGACTATGCTGTGGCTTACTGTCATCTCTCCACTGTGAGTCTTTGTGACATGGCCAGGCTAATAACTGTGGGCCACTGTCCTTATATCGGCGTGACATCTCACTTCTAGGAAGTCATCTGTAGTTCTGTGGCCACTGAACTGAACCCAGAAACAGTGTACGAAATAAAAAAGGTTATAAAATATAAACCTCCAATGAATTACTCCAACTCAAAAGCAAAGCAGTGAAGTGGTTGCACGGAAGACCCTCTTTGATTAAAGTTCAATTTTTGAGAAACATAATTGTCAGTAGTTAGTGTTTGGGTTATTCGAAGTACAGTTATTCATTTTGTTTACGAAGCAGAAGTACTCACAATTCTTCATTGATACAATCAGACCCTTCGCCAGCACTTACTTTCTCTAAAGGGCCATTGAAGTATGTTACTTGCACTTCAGTTGTTTTACCCAGTCATTTAAACAGTTTTTATGTCAATTTTTAGGCCAGCGGTTGCACTGGAGTGTGAGAATATTGCCACACTTTGCCTCCGAGCACATATACATTAACGAGCACACACTGATGAAGAGCTACAAAACCTTTTTTCCTCCCATAGATCACTGTTCTGGGGGAAGGAGGTGCGGAGGTGTGAATATCAAGCCCTCTTGTCCGATTTTTTTTGTCTCGTGATGTAGAACAGTCACATAGAATGTTTTTTTTTTTCCTTCCCTCATGAAGACAATGCACTTCAGAAAAGAAATTTAATGCATTCTTATTTTCAGGTAAGGAACCTTACTACGGTGTGAAAGATGAAAATGATCAGTGGAGTAGGGCATAAGTCCTTCTCAAGACTCCCCATCCAGCTCTCTAAAATAGGAAATGTTCCATTCCCCCTTATAAAAATTTAATTTGGGCCTAATATCTGGAAATATTCCCCTGAGATGGGGAATACATGCAGCTCTCTGGCATTCTCCAGGGCCTGTTGACACAGATACACAACTATCAAGACAATGTAAAAATAATGTGCCCTCCTTTCATATCAGTGTTTACCAGCAAGTGGTAAAAAAAAACACAAAAAACAGTGTTTCATACTGAACATGGACACCATGCCTGAAGGTCGGGACACTTAAACGGTAAGCACCATATCCCCAAAGGTATTGGACCAATTCTTTTTAATCTAGAGGTTTTTCATTACACTAAGCTGAAATTATTGTCTGTATGGCTACAAAGTTGACAAATTGATCACTCATTACAGAAACACCTGAAGTCATGCCAGAAAATTACTTCTGTGACGCATGACATAATCGATGGAAGACAAACAGGTCTGCCATTATACCTTTAGGTTGAAAAGATAACAGAAATTGATGGCATTTGGTCGAAAAAAAGATGACAGAAACAGACAGCATTGAAATATTTGATTCTGAATCAAAGGACATTATCAGTGGCTCCGAGAACTCTGCCTCCCATGTGTCTGCAGAAGACATAATTGCTGATCCTGATAGACGACTGCAATACAGCTGTTCAGGTTTGAGCCAGAGGTGATCGGAGTTGGAGGATTCCTCCCAAAGTCAACAACCAGAGAACACTTTTTGGGAAATTTGCTTTTTAGCTATCTTCCCCAGATTCATATAGGACGACTACAGTATAGATGCTCATTACATGTGTCCCTGTGTGTCCAATACAAGGACATTAAACAACACGGGGTGTATACCAACAGCTCTATCAATGGCTGCAGATCGGCAACACTAGAGAATTAGCTCCTACCTGAGGATCTGCTCTAATCCACCTCTAACGAGTAAAGTAGCCTAGCATCATATGTCGATTAACTTCGTTTTCCATTAGAATTATTGCAACAACTTATTTGCATAAAACTGTAGTGATACGGGCTAATTCTTTAACCCAAAAAGGGCTAGCCATAGCTAACGTTACAGTATCTCACTTCCTCACTCTCACAAAATATTACATAGGCAATCATTCCAAATATTGTTGAAAAGGAAGACGGGGGGGAAAAGGATAAGTGATGTTACAAAATCTTACCGCAGGTTGTGATTTCTGGATGATTAGAAACAGATTAGGATAGGATGATAGCTTTTGGTCTGAGGTGTGTGTGTATAGGCGTACGTGTGTGTGTGTGTGTGTATGAGAGATGCCCTGTAAAAGTGAAAGCCCATTACAGTCAAAACAGAATAACAGAACAGTGATTTCAAGCAGGAAGGGCATTTTGAAGCTTTAAAGCATTGAAATAGTTATTACCACATCACAGAGCCAATAATTCAACCTATACACCCTTTTTTTTCGATTGAACAGGTACTCAAGTGCCAAAAAATTACTTCTCGAGATGAGCCAGTAAGTAAACATATTTCCCATGTAGCTATACAGGCACTTGAGAGGCCAGAAAAGCTTTTGTGCGTACAGTGGTTTCAATTTGCAAATCGATACGCTTGTGATGCAACATGCGGTCACGGTGATGGTCTTTGTCCTTTCTCCCCCTCTTTTTGTTTTTCATCCTGATGCAAACTGCCTGTGGGCTGTGTTGCATGATGCACAGCACTCCACTCAAGCACCCAGTTGAAATTTGATTTCTATTTGCATGTATTTCGTGCACTGTATGCATTTCTTTTATCCTTTCCCCAGTTTTATACAGGCGAACCTTAATTTGCACTTGACGTTCGAATTTCCTTCCGGGGAAAAAGTATTTGGGGTGGAGGACGAAGTATGCCCACTAGTATTTTCATAATGACTCTTTTGAAAAGAAATGAAAAAATAATACATATGAGTCTATGCATATGAAAAGTCTGCTTAAGAGGCAAACAGGGACGTTCAAAATGGTATGTGTAGGGAGGGGTAGCCGTTGGAAGAAAGATTGTGATCCCTCATGGCGATTTGTTTGAAAATGACTGAAGACATGGAGTGACAGAAATGTGTGGGCCATGAGAATGCTGGTGCGGGGGGAAGGGGGGTGTCATCATGAATCCTGAAGGGGAGGGCGGTGAGGTAAGAGGGGGCATTAGAGGATGCAGGCAGTACTCTGACGACCACAACTCCAGGTGAAAAGAAGTGATCAATATTTCATGATTCATTTGCCAGTTCACAGCCTTTCCTGTTTTGTGGGGGTGTTATGATTTCACGATTCCCTAAGCTCCCACCACCCCCCCCCCCCCCAAAATTGGGATCTTGACCTGAGCTGAGGTTTCTATCTGAGATATTCATACTTCACTCCCTCTGTATCCAGCAGTGAGGATCAACCTTAGACCCCTCTCCACCCCAAGAGCCACAGCCAAAGATGTGAAAAACAAGATTCACAGTGCACAACACAGCTGGTAAACTACAGCATGAGGACACCAGCAGCAGCAAAAGTTTTTGGGGGGAGAGCTTGGGGATGCTTGTCTGCCCTACCCCGGATTGCCAGCGACTAACTAATATTCCAGTCAGATGCATCTTTTAAACTCATTACATGAAAAAAATTATTTACTTAAGCCTTATAACAAATACAATTTTTGTATTATAAATATTCTGGTGCAACGGATTAGTATTTAAAAGACTCTTTTTTCATTCATTGTGTCCTCAGTTACTTCATCTTTTGATTACACCAAATAATTCTACTATGACTTTTAATTGAAGTCTATTAACAGGGATTTTATATGCATAGTCTTATACTGGCAGTGTTAAGCCATATAATTAATCTAATTTAAATGATCCGATTAGTGGCCTGCTTTCAGGGCATCTTGGGTGGAGGGGTGATTTGGTATTCAAATCTTTGTGTTTATTGGATATGCCAGGAATTAATAATAGTGCAAAGTTATCTGTAAAAGGAACATTACATGCCTTTAGCCTATAATTTACCCAAAAAAAAAAAAAAGGATTTATGTTAGTCCTTGGGGCAGCCATGGGGCGAGGGGTGGCTGCTCACCAGGGGTGTTACACGAACATGAAGTGGTCTGTGAGGTGATGTTCCCTCTTAGGAAAAACTTCCGTCTCAGCTGCGACAGAACAGAACAGAGCTCACCTGCACTCTGCCTGTTCCAGCAGTGCGATGGGCGCCATCAACCCGCCACAACACCGCGAAAACCGCCAAGCGCTTCGGGGAGGCGCGGGCCGCGCTCGCTTCGGGGAGATGCGGGCACTGGACGTCGCAGGGACAGAAAAGTCCTACAGCTGTACTTTGGGAATTCTGAATCGGGACGTGAAGACACACCAGTGCGTAAACGTTTCACCGTAGATATCTACACACGATGCCCTTCACTGAATCTTTAAACGTGAAGGTGAAAAAGCTACGTCTCTCTGCTCAGCTGACTGTATGTTAGTAGCATTAACCGTTTTTTCCCCTCTGATATCTAAATGTAGGCCACGGACCAAGTTTAAAAACAGGAGGAAGGAGAGCGCAGAGACAATTGCAATGAGGCGCCTGTGGCAATCGGTCAGCCATCATTCGGATAAAAACAACTGAAAATCAGGGTGAAAGAGATTTTATGAAGAAAAACAAGACGGGGGAAAGCAGTCACAGCAAATAAGCAAGTAAATGGTTTCTCCTGATCTGTTTTTCTTCTCCACTTTTATTGTTTTTACCCTTGAAATGCAATCATGGATTTTCACAATTCCCACATTTCATTCACAATTATATGAGGCATTTTTTAATCTTTCCATCTTCAAGTAGCCATTACTATTTAAATTACATGATGGCCTTCGCGAGTCAAAAATTCTAGAAAATTGCCCTGTCCTGTAGAATTATGTTAAATTATCAGAACTGCATGTAAACCCATCAACCCATTATCCCCAACACACACACTGTGGTTACATATGGAATAAAATAACTTATCATACAGAATGTTATGATAATGTGAGACCCCCCCCCCCCCCCCCCCCCTTCAGAGGCAACATTATAGGAAGCTTAGACAACATCCGAGTTCCATCTGCCACCCTCTCCCAATAAGAAGAGAACAGGTTTTCCGAATTGCTCCTACCCAACGAAACTAGGAAAAGGTGTTCCTGAATTTGCTCCTCGCCACAGAGTAAAAACAAAATTATAAACAAAAACATCAAAAGTCTGTCAGTGTGAATCGAAGCATTGCATATGAGGTGACACTGAACAGCGATTACGATAAAATACATTCCCGTTCCAAAAGCCACCCCTTCTGCGACACGATATGCAAGGTCAAGATCTCCTGTGTTTATGGTGCAAAAATTAACCTTAGTTGGATGACAGACTGATGGTAAAAACTTATGTTGCACTTGGTTGGTGGAGCACGCAGGGGCTCCAAACTAGCGAAATGTCCAAATGTCTACAGGCCCGTCACGAATGGGGAGGTGAACCACAAGCTCAAGTCAAACTGCAACATGTGCTGTCAAACCACAAAAAAAAAAAGGAACACGTCGTTTGCCTACGGAGGCATTCGACTGTCCCGCACGATCGGACGGCCGTCAACAAAAATCTGAGCCTGTGTCGATACCTCTGCCACAGAAGGGATTTTGGCACTTCCCCATTACAGTGCTAAGCGCTAGATTATCGGCAGACTGCTGCTCCTTATCAGCAGATTTACCTCAGCGTTCGCGACAGCCGCGCTGAGCTAGCGACTGGCTGTCTGCGTGAAGATTGGCTGGGCGATTGGGCATACTTTTCCTACTTGAATATCAGGGTGAGCTGGGACATGAGCGCTTACCAGAGCACCAAGTGATTGATTCTGAACACGGTTTAACTGTATACCAGGTGACAGATGTCGACACTTGCTAATAGTACCAGAAAACTAAGTGAACTTGATTTGTATGTTTTTCTGTTTGTGTGCATGTGTGTGTTCAAGTTTTTGCACGTGTGCCTGTGTGCATGCGTATGTATGTGTATGAGTGAGCGTGTGTGTGTGTGTGTGTGTGTTGTGTGAGTGTGTGTGTGTGTGTGCGTGTATGTGTGTGTGCATATGCATGCACATATTCCTCAGGAGGATTATTCGAACTGGGTTACAGGGAGAGTTATGAGGTGAGTGACAGGAGACGTATTTAGACCAATGTTGGGGACACTGATGTGTCACTGCACTCAAGGGGCAGATTATTTGTCTGAAACATGAATATTCATTCACAGATCTTCCACAGGGGCACCGACAGAAGGATTTCACTCAAAGAGCAGGCCGCAATGGAATAACTGCGTCATCTTACTTTAAAATAAACCCACTCCAAAACCCCTCCCACCGCGCCACAGGGACTGTGGCAGAATTCACTCTGATGGGGGTACGAACCTTATTACTTTCTAAAAAAACAGAGGAGCTCTAGAAGTCAACAGTTGTACAGCTTCCTTATGCCAAACTGCTGAAGTGATGCAGCATTGGGCTAAGTCAATGCTCATGCTGCAAACTGGCAGGCACCCAACCGCAAGTTGGCACTGCTCGATACCAGACTCGATACCAGATACCTTTGGGACGACCCCTGCACTAGGACAGTGCCTTAACAGCACGCGCCACCCAGCAGCCCCTCTTTTTAACCAAACAATTGCACCTATTCATTGGAACCCACTGTTGGGGGGGGGGGGGGGGGGGGCGCTTTGTTTTAGGGTTGGGATGTGGGGATGACTGCGTTTTGTATGTTTTTACTATTTTTGTATTTTGTACTTTGCTTTTTAATGTCCTTTCTATTTTACTGTTCAATGTACTTTCTATTTTACTGTCTTACATACCTGCCAGGGACTACGGATGGAAATGAGCGAATTGCTATAACCCGGTACATTACATCTTTCCTTGTTTTATATAAGGTTAATGTTCTTTGTACACTGTCCCTGTTTAAATAAACTAAATAAATAAATAAATAAAATAAAAAATGATAAGACCCACAGCTAAACTGTCCTAGTCCTGTGATGTGATCCAATGTCACTTCCTGCAGTTTTGAGGAGAGGGACCTATTCAGGGGAGGGGGCCGTAACTAAGAGAGGCTGGTTTGAATTTAACCTGCCGAGATGTCCGTTGATGAAGAGGAGGAACCCGGAGCGTGCTAAGCGTCCAGCGCTGCCCACCCCAGCGGCAATCTGACATGGCGTAGCGACGTTGCACCCTCGGGGAGAGCGGGAGTTATTGACTCTCGATGATGAGGCTCTGTCTGCCTTTTATCCGGTCCTGACAAGCTGTTAAACATCGGCACCCAACCCCCACTGCTGGTCAGCAGATAAGGCATTGACAAGCACCTCTCCCCCCTACACCCACCCCTGTTTTTGGTCACCTATCACGCGCTCCGTCTATCTCATTCTCTCACTCTCTCACTCCCCCCTGTCCACTACTTTTTAATATTTGTAAATCAAGAGTGGGAATGCAGTTCAATCCTTCCCCAAAGCTCCTTTAAATAAAATGTATTTCTGACTTTGTAAATGATGGACGTACCCATAACAACGGATGTTGGTGAAAAGTAGCGGTCAAATATAAGAAAAGTGAGATGGCCGACGTGTATGTACCATTTACCATATTTCAGCATTTTTTTAACTGAATGATTAATCGAAATACTAATAAAAACAAATAAACATTTGCTTTATGATCAGAACCAGCTCTAGGATTTTGGTGGCCCTAGACAAGAATGTTTTTTAGGGTGCATACTCAGCATGTGAATTGTGAAGAAGACATTGGGGGAACTGGGAGGGGGGGGGGGTGGTTGTTGGAACTGATTGTGAAATTCAGGGGGGTGGCGGGGGCGGCAGAAGCATAGAGCGTATATGCCAGCAGTTGGCTCTGATTCGCATATTTTTAGGTGCACTAAAAAAGGGACTCCTTGCATCAAGATGGCCCCTGCTGTGAAGATACAGGTTTAATTGGGGATTCTGCATCATGAATCTCCCTGTACACACATCCCCTCTAATTGGTGTTGCTCCACCCACCCACATCTCAGACCCCTCTCTCACCAGCCTGAGTGGGATCAAGGGCACAGTGTAGACTCCATTCAGTTCATTATTTTAACTAGAGAATCCCCGCCCCCACCCACCAAACATCCACTTCGGTACTGAGTGTACACGCAAAGGCACAAGTATACGGACACACAGACACATACTTTTCCCTGTTCTCTCTCTCTCTCTCTCACATTGTCACTCTCACAGTAATTGCAGAATTACATTTCTCAGCAAGAACTCTTGAACTCTAACAGCTACATTTTTTTGTGCATCATTAACACATTTCCTGCTGTTGTAGAAGTTCTTAGAGATATTGGGGGACTGAGCGGCAAGGG
The DNA here is from genome assembly GCF_013347855.1 of Anguilla anguilla. Classification (NCBI taxonomy): domain Eukaryota; kingdom Metazoa; phylum Chordata; class Actinopteri; order Anguilliformes; family Anguillidae; genus Anguilla; species Anguilla anguilla. The sequence continues at coordinate 23,856,039 of NC_049217.1, forward strand.
CTTGCTGCTTGGATACGTGAAGCACTCCTGTCCAACGCTGCCACCTAGTGTTGTCGATCATTTAAAATACCAATCGGAGAGTCCTCCAACCCAAAAATTAACCTGGACACACCAGTCCAAACTGTCCATGTGGGTAGTATTGAAACTGTATTTCGAAACTGAACAGGCTACACTGAGTCTAATAAATACTGATCAGTTAGGTTGGTTCAGATAAAATTCATTTTCTGATAAATGATGTTTTTTTTTATATTAAATAAAAAGGTTTTTAAAGGAGCCAGCCCTTTGTTGTGGACATTATTCAGTGTCTCATGTAATTCCACACAAGGCCCTGACTAAGTCCTGGACAGTAGGCACACCAACTTGCGTTACATAATGAACTGACATTTACCGTTTCTCAGTGAGAGGAACACACAGCATGCTCATTTTAAATTATCAAAGGTTTGTCTTCCAACAGTGAGCTTTCCATCTCATATGCATCATATGACCTTAAATAAACTGAAATATTTTCAAGGAATCGTGCGAGGAGGCCATCTTTAATTAACACGGACGGTAAACTATTCTTAATACCAAAGTGGGTTAGAATGTACCCTTGCAGCCGGCAATATGCAAGAATGCTGTCCAAGTGGGATCCGACTGATTTTGCTGCAACACCAAAACATGGACCTCTGTGACCACTTCACTGGAAACTGCAAGGTGTGTAGCACTGTTTACATACCGTATTTACATTTAATGAATATTATCCTTAAATGTAAATTAATGAGTAGACCTAGAGAATGGTTATTGCGGATAAATGTCCGTTCTTTTTGGAAGTTATAGGGAAAGTACCCATTTAATTAACATAGGTAAACACATTACAAATAAATGCGATTATTATGCAGGAATTCCACTTAATTTATCTTGGCAATCTTTATGCACCTGGGGGTCACAGGGGAAAAGGTCAGAGACCCCACTGAAAATGACAGACTCCTTACAGATTTAGTACTGGACATTCAAGATGTTTACTTACCACAGGGTTCCGTTCTCGATTCATTGCTGTTCAACTCATTTACCCTAGAAAGTAGAATTGTTACTGGTAGAGGGCACGTGCACGTTGTTTGTCATACAATATAGTCTCTTTGTGTCTCTTAATCTCTAAGTAAACAGGGAAAAAACAAAACAAAAAAGCAAATAATGTTGCTTTCCTACCGACTCTCCAATGTTCACTGGGAGTGGCTAAATAATAACATGTTGATATTGCTCCCTCTAGTGGTCATGACAGCAAAAGTGACCAAAGCCTGACTGTTGGAGTTGACTATCGGAAAAGAGTTGCTTTCCAGCAGAGCACCAGTGTTCAAGACCAACAGCTGTGGGTTTTGAGGATCCTCAAATATGATCAATAAAACATACTCCATTAGCAAGTCAATGGTTTGTGGCACATGCTGGCAGCATAAAGTTTTAATGTCATTCGCTGCTGGCTACAAGATGGAGAGACCCATATCTATTGAATGTTTCTTCAGCTTTCTCATTCAAATTACACATGTCCCACAAAAACACTAAATGTCAGATTAATGGTGACCTTCCGTAACAGTTCTAAAACATCAAAGAAAAAACAATATCAAAAATGATTTGTCAATGAAACATGCATAGATTCCATACCTGTGTTGAAAGAGCACCATGGTGAAACACTGACACCTTGTGGTTGGTCTCAAACTGCACTCATGATCATCATGAGATGGTGCCAGCCTTGTACTGCTGACAGTGGATGAAACTTTAATGATTAATTAAGGAATTTGGGGTGGGGGTGCCAGCAATGGTGCTCCTCGCCCATTTTCAATGTAAGTCCGAAATTAATTGAGGAGGTACATTTGGTAATTGCAAATTAAGTAGATAAGTGTTTGAAGGGCAAGTACTACATTTAAATAAATTAGTTTCACACCACTTATTCCTCATGATAGGTTGTTGGCTGCCAGGCTACCTTGTTCAACGTATTTTCTTTGTGGTGAATTCCAAATGTTAAGTGTTTTTTATTTTTTTTATTTTTTTTAAGTAGTCCATCATTTAATTGGGGGCCAAAAATGATTTATTCTGCCTCGGACAATGTGAGCGCTGAACTTGGATGGCATGCAGTATTACCGGCATAAAAGAACTGCTATCAAAATAGAAACAAAAATTATTTTTCTTTGAGCACCCTCCTGTGGACATATGCAGTACTGCAGAATAAATACTACATTGGACTGAGATTTTAACATTAATTTCCAATGCCTTAAAATCCCAATATCAGGTAAGTCTCTGGTTTAAACGGTGACTCGAGGACAAAAGCCACTTTTTATGGTTTGCATTGTACTAAACCGCAGTGCTCCCTGACCAGGGGCTCTATGAACAGACTGTCAGCTTTACCTCCTGACCCAGCCGTGGAAACATTCAATCAATCAATAAACCGACCAATCAGCCCATCAGATTCAACCAGGCCCTTTTATCTTGTCCAAATAAACACTGTGCTTGGGTCAGTTTAGCAGCACACGAAACACCTTTCCCCCAGCCCCCAGCAGCCAACCCCCCAACCCCTTACCCATGGCACTGTCAACCTGACTTGCAAACTGTGGCATGATAAGAATCAACAGCAGAGGTTGCAGTCCTGATGAATACGTTTGGGGCATCCAAATAGGAGGGAAAAGCACTGAAGAAAATCGTGCAATTTCTCCAAATTCTAATTGTGGAAAGAGGAAGTTAAATGGGGAAGCATTAGTGAAAGCAACCGACTCTAACTGTGAGACTCCACGGCGAGGAGGCGGCCTTATCAAAAAGGAATTGTGTATACCGTACACTCCCCTCACATTCGCGATGGCTCAGCTCATTCCACCTGGCCTACAAATCAGCTGAACCGAGACAGAAAAAAAAGACCTATTAGAAAACAGGACATATTAATCACAGCACACCTTGGCTGCGTACAGTGTGTTCAAGGTCATAATTAATGGCAAGAGGACAGTGCAGCATCTGCAACTCCAGCAATAAAAGGTGCCCACACAGTATCCTTGGACTCAAAGAATATTGCAGAAAAAAAATAAAATTAAGTTCAGAAAGTTTTTTACTCTGGTTGTATATTTGTGAACTTTTCGGGTTGGGTTTGAAAAAACGAAACAGTGACAGGAAGGAATTCACAAGAAGTTGTTAGGTTATTATGAATAGTCACACATGGCTTTAGGGGCACAGATATTGAAATTCTCAGCTCTCATCAACTAATGGTTTTGCTCCCAAACCCCCCTTTTTATTCCAGGGATCCAGCCAAACCAAATGGATAATTGTTTGACCTCGGCAATGCAAGTTTCCTTGTGAATCATCATCACGTCTAATCCATTATGACCTTTTCAGAAGGATCTTCGGAGATGATTAAGGAGTAGCAGCGAAGGTGTAATTTTGTCTCTGTCAGTGTACCACTAACTGAAATTTATCTCGCGATTCGTCTGTACAAATCTACACTTTAAGCAGCACTATCCTATGAGGAGTAGTGCTGGGAATGCAAGACTCCCTTGCTCCTCTCACAGGTGGATCTAACCTGTTCAGTCAGTCACCAGATGGTACGCACCAATCAAAAGACAATTTCACAATCGGTGGCCGAAAAGACAAATCCATTATTTGTAGCATATAACAGCACTGTCTGTTTTTCAGGGCCAGCGAAGCCTCATACTCCAATTCCACCACCAGTAACAAGCCAGGGAAATGAGTTACTTGTGTGGTCACCGACTGTTGCTTTGATAATGCATGTCGTACGTGTGTGTGTGTGTGTGTGTGTTTGTGTGTGTATGTGCAGTACTGTGCAAAAGCCAGAGGCCGCCCTTTCTTATATTTTCTCTCGAGTAAAAACAGCCATTAAGCCCAACTTATTTATTTTTCAGCGTCAGAAAATAATGCAGTAGACATATATTTAAGATAAAATCACCCGTACCTTCCACAACTGTGTGCATGACCAAATCTTTCAGTATTTACTGTGTCCCTTGGCCTTCATTACAGGATCCATTCTTAATGGGAAACTTGCTTTGTGATTTTCCAAGAAACCCGCAGGAATATTTTTCCATGCTTCACGTGAACGCCTCAAAAGTTCAATCTTTGGAGTTAGCTGCATTCTCAGCTCCTCGCGATCTAAGTAACTCAACAGCCAATTTGACTGGAAATTGAATGAACAAAAGGGTGCTCCTCTGACTTTTGCACAGAACGGCATGCATGTGTCTGCATGCATGCATGTGCACATGATATGGACATAAATATAAATGACTGACATATTTATTGATTTATTGATTGATTGATTGATTGGTTGATTGATTGATTGGAGACAGGAGGAACCAAGAGCAATCAAACATTTACCAGCAGAAACGGTGCTAACGTGTGTTGGCTGACTGAGGCCCGGGTCACATAAATTGTGCTGCAGATTCGGGGCTGAAGGAACTGGGGCACGCACCTGCTGCAGAAGTGGGTAAAAATGACAAACACCCCAGACTGGCCCGGTAAATCAGCTGAAAAAGGGGGCCGCACTAATTCGTCAGGTTTTTTGGGCCAGCGCATAGCGGGAGAGCAGGGAGAGGACGGGGACAGGGACTGGGGGGGAGGGGGAGGGGTTTCCTCTCCAGGCTACTGCATACGGGCGGTCCAGGAATTCAAACAAAGCAAAGAAAGCGAGCTTCTTTCAGCGCAGGATGACGCTGTGTGTGCGTACGAGTGCGCATCCGCATGCACACGCAGGCAAGTGTGCGTGTGCCTGAATCCGGGGGGAGGGGGGCTTCAGTTTGTATGCGATCTGTATTTTTAGAGCTCTTGACACGGATTGATGCTTGCCATCTGAAAGGTCTGTTGCGCGATTGCTCCTGCTCCTGGAAATCACACACAGGGACTCAGAAACCATCACTGTCACAAAGAGCCACAGCTGGCATCTATGAGGTCTGAATTTGGGTCAGTGTCCCCCACACCCCCCACCCCCCCGTTTCCAGGAGACATGCAGGTGGAGAGATGAAAATGTCTTCTTTTTTTTTTTCCCTTTTATAAAAAATTGGGTCAAATGGGTGGCTCAGCTTCTACCTGCAGACGTACGCAGTAGGTCTGCTTCCTCAGACCGAGCGCAGGCACGGACGCATGCATGCACACGTCGCACGAAAGGGCTCTTAGCGCCGACGACGCCACCTGATCAGAACAGAGACGAGCGGGCCCGAAGCCAAGCCGCGCCGTGGTCGGTCGGTCGCGGGGCCCCTCCTACCCCGCAGACGAAAAATATTGAGCCGTTCGGCCATCCTCATTAAGGACAGACGCACCTAGCCATCCCTCAAGATCCTAGCGTGTTTTGCTAATGTCGAGCCCGAAATACTCAGACCCAGGTACATCCAACTGGGTCAGTCGACGGCCTTTTTTTGGATTCCACAGAAAAGAAACGAAGAGAAAATCAAGCCTTAAAATGGCTCCGGGCTCCACAAATAGCCCTGGACAGAGAGCGCTTCTCCCTCAAGGGGGGGCTTATTTTTGCTTTCCCACATGCACCCCCCCCCACCCCATGTTCCTCGGATCCTGGATCAAATTGGGTCAAAAAAAGCCAGTCATGGGGGTGAACAAAAGACACAAAAAGTCCACATCCAACAAACAAGTGAAAACGGAACCAGTGGTCTTTTCCAAAACATGTTTTATTGGTCATATAGAAAATAAAGTAAGCTGTATATCAACAAACATACAGTATGTACATCAATAACTTAGACACCTCTGAGAAGGAAACAGTAAATTTTCACGGTTGTTATATATGAATACATCATATTACTTACCTATCTACATTGCAAAAAGTACAATAATTTAGATAATAAATACAATTAAATTGATTTTTTAAATTAATTTGTCATACAAAGTACCGAGATATAATTTATTACACCCCATACAGAAAAAAAAGATTTTTTCCATCGTTTATCATATTCACAAACTCTACTTTTCATTTAAATTTTTCACTTTACACTTTTTGAAAACACAAACTATTTAAGAGCAAGATCTAAAAACTTGAACAGTTGAATGCTCACCATTTGACACCAATGTGGTTTGATTTTAAAAAATTGAATAGGTCTAAAGCTTAGTTTTGTTTTGTTTTTTTTTTGTCAAAGTTAACTGCTTTAAGTTCTCCTCTGTAGGTCACATTGCTTGTAACCAAACGGGTGTAACAAGTACAATAAACCCTGCAGAGAAAACCCACAAGTGCTGAGAAGACAAGACTCAAATTGCAATGAAAGGGCTTCATTTTTAATCATCTGATTCAGGATCATTATCAATTCATTTAGCATTAATAAAATGAAAAAAATCCATAATGCAGCAGAGTGACCTTCAGTCTAGCAGCAATAGAGGAAGCTAATCCTTTAAACCTCCGATGATAACAACCAAGGCTGGGATACCTGAATAAGACAGGTGTGTCCTTCCTCCTGGCTGCCAGGGATGATTATGACCATAATAACAATCATAATAATAATAAATAAATAATTATGCAAATTCGTAATATTTGAGCCCATTTCCTTCCTTTATGGAAGCTTATTTTTGCTGTGATAGAAAGCTTTAGTCTTTGTCTAGCCTAGCAAGCTAATGTAGGAAAAGGACTGATAAGGCATTGCACAGTTGAACAGAGACGTCCAAGCGAATTTCCCACCGCTTTGAAGAAAAAACAGCTAAGAAGCCGCCCGAACGTTCGGGGAGAGTCACATTCCGTCACGGTGTGGGCAACGCCATCGGTGTAGAATTGAGGGAGTTGGCGCGCTGTAGAAATCGACATACCGAAGAGCGCGAGTCGACCAATCCCGTCGCACGGGAACGGTCTTTTCAACCACGGGCAGAAGCTTCTACGATTTAACGGACGTATCCCATAAGCCCGGTTCCCCCCGTCGTTACGAGGTCGCCTCGTCAACGGAACGTCGCGCAACGGCGGTGCGCTTCGCCTCGTTCCGTTCGCCTCAGATCGCGCGATACGCTCGCCGTGCCTTTCTCCCTGCTCTTCCCGGGGGGGGGGGGGGCACAGTGAAACATCACGCAACGCGAACGCAATCGGAATTAAATTCAGACTGGCAGGCTTTTAACGACACCGGGCCATTTCCCATGGTAAGTCGGTTTCCGGGAGGGGGAAAACGATTAGCACGTACACCTTAATGAATAATAACAATAAACAGCTGTAGACGGTAGATACGGCAACAAAGACCCACTCGGGGTCCGTGTCAATACATTACTAAGACGGCGAGCACCAGAGCAATTTAACAGCCTAGATGTGGTGGAACGACACAAGGCAAGATAAACTTTTTACTGCATAAACTGAGGGGAAAGGGGACTGCACTCACAGACAGACAAGCACTCGCGTTAAACTATTCCGTTTAATGATGTCTTTTACAACACTACACCTCGCGCAGAGACCTAACCTCTCACAGCGATCCACTGAGTTGCATATATAAAAAAAGGTTAACTTTTTCCACAACGGGCGCCGCGACGTGCGCTCGGGTCGCGGCGCGCGTCCGCCAGGCGGAGACGTGACACAGCGGTTACGATGCTAGTCTGTACACAGCACGTTTAAAAACCCGTACACATTGTTCACGTCACAGGACTGGCACTGCAATAAAAGAGCACGTCAACATAGATATAGAGGGACGCTTAGAGCAAAGAGAAACTACATTAGGAAACTTTCACAGATAACCAAAGAGACAATTCCTTTATCGTTTAAGAAGGGAACACAACTAAAATGTACCTATCATTAAGCCTATATAAGTATATTATGAAAAAGTCCAAATGCCTTAGGTCTGCATTCCAGTGTTAAGGAGTTTTGGAGATAAATGCTTCAAACCTCTGCGATGCATTTCAAAGAAAAGTGACAACACATGCTTCACTCTACCTTGTTAGTTTCAGAAGCTCACCTAATGCAAAAACTAGCACTTATGCAGCAACAAGGACACAGTCTTCATAGTTCGATACGTTACTGCATTAAGGCAGACAACAGAGGTAAAACGTGAAAAAGGACAGAGGGGGGCAGACAGATCTTTTGGTAGCAGTAGCCTTTTAAGATGACCTTCCCATGGCCAGTCTGGGATTTTGGTTTATTACCATTTTTTTTTTTTTTTTTTACTGGTGAACCAGAGCCCTTAATGATCAGCAGTAACCTGGAAGTGGAGATGCGCACCTTAACCTCGGCCACACGCGCTCACGTTCTGACCGTCTCTCCTTCAGAAGGCTACTCTTCCATTTTATAAGATGTAGGGAGCCACCGGTGTTCCTCACTAAGCTAACCAAATGGCACTTAAGCCCCCTACTTCGGTCACGTTCCTGAGCTCATCTCCACTGGCTGACACCAACACATCAGCGCATCAGTGGCCGTGCCACACTGGCAAGTTGAAAGGTTAGGGAACGGGAAGAGACTGAAATTCAGGTGAGTTCTTAATCTTTGCTTCCCCCCCTTTTTCCTTTTCAAGGAAATTAAAAGTATGCGTTTAGAAGCACCTTCTCCTCCACAGCTTCTTCCGTGGTTAAAAATGGGAGTGCTATACAGCCAATCATCGTTCTTGGTGTTCAGAAATACCATTGACTGAGTTGGGATTACAAGGTGAAAATCAAGTTTCTTTTTTTTCTTTGGGGGGGGGGGGGGGGGGGGGGGGGGTGGGAGGTTCTGAGTAAGACAGTGCTTGCAGAAGATGAGCTCAGGACAACTGTTCTCAACATTTAGACCTCAGTTATTTTGAGTGCGTAAATAAACCAATAAACCAAAAATGTCAATAAACCCCAAGGTGGAACTTATTTAGTGCAGACTCAAAATGGAAGGAGCACATTTCATACGGCTTCACTCCAGAAAGAACCACGTGAACATTGCCTTCAACTACAGAGTTGTGGTCAGGCTTCACAAGCTTCTGATGTAATGCAATTACATTACATAATTACAATGCATTTACGTACATTTTGCACAATGTGCACAAGATTTGTATTTGTTTTCACAGAATATACCAGAAAAGATCCTTTGCAAGCGTGCCCCAACTTCAACATGGATAACTTTGCCGTCCTCAAAGCTGGGCCAACGCAGGCATCACGTGGTATTGCAAATTTTCCTTTGATCACTAGTTTACAGTTAGCTATTAGATTCTGCGTGCGTTGCGTTTACACTTGTCACAAGCGAAGCAAATGCAACCACTGCACAGCTGTAACGGCAACGACTCCCTTTAACGACAAATTCACAAATAGGCCCCTGTGAGACGGGAGTGGTAAATAAACACAATAACATTAGCCTACATTTGCTTAAAAACAGTGCAGATGATGTCAAATATCCCTGGCATTCAAAAAAAAAAAAACTCAAATTATATGACAAAAAAATTAGTTTTTTTTGTTTAGTTTTTTTTTTTGTTGCATTAAATACATCAAATAAATCTTACAGAAATCTCACATCACAAAAAAGGGAAAAAAAAATAAATAAACTTCAGTAGAGAGGTGATGCAAAGCCAGCGTCCTCCACATCCCCAGAAATGTGGCACTGCTGCCAGGCCCTCGCGAACAGGAGGGCGTAAGCCGGCACGGGGCACGGAGACGGGCTGGCTTCGGTAACCACGACAACCGTGCAAAAGCCAGCGCGAGCTGAGGGTTCCCTTGTGCAGAGCGGTCACAATGGGACGCCATCTGCGTAGAAGTCCATCGCCCTCTCCGATCTGTGTGTGTGTGTGAGTGTATCAGTGTGCATATTTTATTCTGCAATGTATTTTTTCACTCTCATTTTATTTACTTCTATTCAGACAAAGTTATGCAAATAATAAGGACTACAATAATAAATATAGCTGCAAGCAGCAAAGTCAGGGGCCAAGCACCAAGGGTGAAGCGTAAAGCATTGAGTGCAATTTGTATCTCTAAAATGTCGGCAAAAATATAAACTAAGTTTTGCAATAATTTAGTCGCCTTCATATCACAGTTGTGTTGCACTACATGCACACACATGGTCCTCACATTGGTGGGGCACCAGGTCATGCGCCCCCCCCCACCCCCCCTTGTCTTCTGCACATCCTTGTCTTTCCGCTTGCCCTGTTCTCACCCACAAGTGCTCCTGTAATGTGAAATTCAAGTAAGGCACCCAACCCCAAAATGAAAATTATAGGCTGCGGATTATATCTGATATGTACCCTGGGTTCAAACAAAGTCGGTTATGCAACGTGCACCACTTAGTGTGTGCACAGTTGACAGTCACTAGTGCAGAATCCTGTACGGACTCCATTACAGTCCTTGTGTCCCCACCGTAGAGCTAGCCTGCATTTAGTCCAACTTACGGTGATGACGATTGAGAATACTTCCCTTCCCTAGGTTGGTTTAAGATGGAGAAGTGAAGTTGTGATAATGATGCTATGTATAATTTACTCAATAAAGCTTTGACACATTTTGAATCAGGACCATAATATGAACCACTGCCCAATAAAGCTGTGCTGACTGGAGACATTTTTGCCATGTAGCCCTTATGGATTGTGTATCTTTTCATGTTTACAAAAGGTGACCTGCATAGAAAGTGACAGCAAGTCATCTTACAGTTTTTGCAGTAAGTTGTGCAGTTACAGCACATAGTTGCTTTCTATTTAAATTATACTGTTTCCCAGTTAACATGCATAGACTTAGCTGCTGGCAAATCATTTAACGTCTTTAATGAAAAGTGATCATCTTTACATGGAAGTGTTGAATGAATATGCTGCACACAGCAGTTGTGTGTATGGGGGTGGGGAGAGTAGGGGGTTCTATGTCCTGCTTGCAGCTCCAGTCAGTATGAATGTGGGGGGGGGGGGGGGGGGGGGGGGGGACTAACATATAAAATACAGTCTGTGTATTTGAACTAAGTTATATCGGAAAGTTATTTTGACATATCAAATTTTCCCTTGCAATTTTAACATCTTGTTGAAGATCACAAATTTAGCGAGAATCAGACAAGTATTCTCGGAGAAGTATGAAGGTTTTTTTTTCCAAAAAATTTTAAAAGGCAGGAAATGTAATATGGCGGATACTATGAGTTCTATGTTATTATTTATTCAGAATGAGGAGGTAGACACGTGTCCATTGACCATGCCTGCAAAAATTTTGTGAGCTTTTGAGCATGAGGAGGGGTGCAAATGTATCACGAGGCAGAAGAAAAATAAGAATAATAATCCTAGCAAAAATAATAGGGGTCCTACGCAGTACACACCCTTGGTGCTTGGTCCCCTACGGAAGAACAGTGTATTGTACTTGTATAGTGCCTTTCATGCCATGCTTTTGTGTGGGGGAGAGGGGGTGGTATTACATATGCCCAACGAACGCAACATTCTCACAATGTTACTGCAATGCAGTGGCGACGTTATAACATCGACAAAACATTCCAGTAATACTGTCAGAACATTTAGTGCTGGCTGGGCCACCAGAAATGTGTAACCACCAGGATGTGGAATACAAAACGCATCAGCCGTGTAGAAGACGGAGGGATTAAATTTAGCCAACTAGCAAACTGGCAGGGAGGGGAGAGAGATGGAATTAGAGAGAAATTGGAGCAATTCAGATCGAGAATTTAGCATCCGAGAACCCTCGGTCCTTCGCCACCCAGTGCCACGGGACCTTTAACGACCAGAGTGAGTCAGAGCCATGACTAAAGGAGGGGGGGGGGAAGGGGAGGGGGCGTGGCCACGGACACAGCTTACATCACCAGCAGTCGCTCTAAATGAAATTACAGCATCACACCCATATAGTGAACAATACTGGTCACCTGGTCACGTACGAATCACGCCACAGCACGCGGTACAGTCCACAGGACGCGCCTATCCACTAGAAAAAGCTATCCACTTCAATAGTAAGCCACTTTCGGTACAACTGCAAAAAGGATATCAAACAAGTTTTTTTTTTTTCTTCTTCCTTTTTTATTTTTTTCCTTTTTTGTTATATTTTTCAAAGGTTTATATAAATAATGCAAGATACTCTATATAAAAATCAAAATTTGAACTTGGACAAAAATCCTTAAAATACGTAGACAGACAACTTTATAGTAAAGCTTGTGTGAATACACGTTTGTCTATTTATATGATCGACTAGTCCTCACAAGTGTTTGCCTTTTTTTTTTTGTTTTTTAAAGAAAAACCTAAATAAGTGCGATCGTCAATGGCTGAAACACAAACTGAAATTTCTTCGTTAAACCATTTTTTTTTTCTTTAGTACTATGCATTAGCATATCTGAAACATTTTTAGGAACACTCAACGATTCGTTACTGGTGAGGAGAATACCTCGTAGTCATGGAAACACCAATGGCAGAACAATTCCTTTCCTTATCATTGATATATTTTTGGGTTAGTAAGACGCCCAACACTGCCCTTCCTCGAATGTATTATTGCCTCGCCAGGTTAATACAGTATTCTGCAGAACACAACTGTAAACATCTGCAAAGAACACCAGCTAACCATTCCGCATACGGAAAAAAACAAAACAAAAAACAAACAAAAGACATTAAATATGAGCTTAACAGCAAAACAGGACTTTTGTTCTATCTAGATCAGTGGTACCCAACCCTGTACCTGGAGATCTACCATGCTGTAGGCTTTCATTTCAACCCTAATTTGGCACACCTGACTACTAATTTGCAGCTCAGTGCATACGATTAACTGTTGAATGAGATGTGCTTTGTTAGGGCTGGACCGAAAATCTACAGGATGGTAGATCGCCCCGGAAAAGGGTTGGTTACCACTGGTCTAGATATAAGGACTACCCAATCACAAAGCCTGATCCATTCAAGCAAAAGCTCCATTCTTACTTTGAACTAAAGACTCAGTACTGTGATGACACCTGCAGATTTTCCTTTTCCCAAAAACATATTTGGTCAGTGCATAAATATTAGGCACAGGTATGAAAAAATGAACCACGTTTGAATGGGAATGCCTATTTTGGAGTTTGATGTAGGAAGTCATCAAAAAAAAAAAAAATAATATATATATATATCCACCTCCGTCTTCCTCTCCAAACGATTTGAATGCAGTGAAATACCAAAACGATTGAACCACTTAACAGCCCTGTTAAAATAAAACGCTCTTGACCCATTATAAAACGTGCTCATGGAAAGCAGCGCGTCGAAGCTGTGCACACAAGGCCTGCGACAGCACAGGCAGCTGTGCACACAAGGCCTGTGTGAGCGCAGGCAGAGCTGGCGACCCCGTGCGTTTCCGCACCGAGTCCCCCACGCCAGCTCGGGACGGAGAAACGCCACACAAACCACCATCTCAGAGTGGCTCTGAAAATAAGCAGACAGTGCCCAGCATCAAACGGCAACACACTTGGACCCATGTGAACAACAGCGTTCCAGAACATGCAGTAAAAACGCACACAACCACGTGACTCTGGCTGAGCCCCGCCAATCAAATGGTTTTACGACACGCAACCTTTAACCTTTAACACCTGACCTGCAATTTTGCAGGCTTTTTTTTTTTGTATGAAGGGTAGATGGCAGTTGTGGTGGTGGGGATAGAGATGCAGTTTTAGGGTGAATGAAACTGATATACTCCTGTGCTCAATAATGATGCACTGACAACCTCTCCCTCTTGACCTCCCTCCCTCCCTCCCTCGCTCCATTCCTCCATCCCTCTCTTTCTCGCACTCTCTCTCTCTCTCTCTCTCTCTGCCGAGATACTAAGACCTTGCATCCGTTTTGGACTTGACGATGGTGATGACGCTGGTGGCGGCCACCTTGCCCGGGATGAGGGGCCCGATGACGGAGGCGATGGGGCCCCGGGCGGGGCCCACGGGGCCGCGCGCCACAGTCCGGGCGAAGCTCTGCAGCGCCTCGTACTTGGAGCGCAGCGCGTCCAGCTCCACCTTCATGCTGGCGTTCTCCGTGGCCAGCTTCTCCACCTCCTGCTGCAGCTCGGCCTTCTGCTTCTCCAGCTCCTCCTTCTGCGTCACGCGCTTGACGCGGCAGCTGGCGGCGTAGCCGCGGTTCTTCAGCGTGCGCCGCCGCTGCTTCAGCTGCAGGATCTCCTCCTTGGACAGCCCGCGCAGGTGCTGGTTCAGCTCCCGCACCGACATGCTCACCAGCTCGTCGTCCGTCAGGCTCGTCCCATTCTCGCCCGGCTCCCGCTTCACCTGCAGGGGGGCGGCAGAGAGAGAGAGAGAGAGAGACAGACAGAGAGAGAGAGACAGACAGACAGACAGACAGAGAGAGAGGAGGAGGAGGAGGAGGGAGAGTGAGGCAGAGAGGAGGAGGGAGAGAGACAGAGAGAGAGTACAAGAGCAAGTGAGAGAGAGAGCGAGTGAGAGAGAGCAAGTGAGAGAGAGCAAGAGAGTGAGAGAGAAAGCCAGTGAGAGAGCAAGTAAAAGAAAGCAAGAGGGACAGCGAGAGGCAGCGAGACAGCAACAGACGGAAAGAGAGCGAGAGTATGAATAAAAGAAAGGAAGAGAGAGAGAGAGAGTGAGGGAGTGACTTGGAAGTGAGCTTTAGAAGTAATGGGAGGAAATCTGGGCAACCCTGCATCTTCAACCCCACAGGGGCCATCTAATGAATGCCAATGATCTTTAGAAGGAACCATAAAAAAGCATTTTCTTCCACCATTACATCTCCTACGTAAAGGTACAAATCCCACCGTGCTGAACTCAACTCAATAATGAGAAAACCAGGAAATTCATCAATAAATAACACAGCTAATTGATATATATCATTATATATAAAATTAAATAAATTATAAACCTCCACTTTGAAACTCCGCAGCGCATGATCAAAACATTAGGGGGCACTTTTATCCCTAAAATCAAAAAGGCCACCAACAATGCTCGACATAATTAACCTGTCATCAAAGAGAGCACTTGACTAATGCATAAATATGAATACATCATCAGCAAAAAGCACTCGCATGCAAAAAAACCTTCACACACAATGCAGGAAAGCACCTAAATCAGACAGCAAACCAAATAATGAGAAAAACGAAAAGAGTATATATTTTTTTTTGGGGGGGGGGGGCGGGCAGGCCCCTCTTACCTTTAAGGCTTTGTTGCCCTTGTTAGTGGTCGTCATGCCACGGGAGCTCTGTCCAGCTGTGCAGATCTGGAGGAGATAAGGGCTCAGTTTAAACACCAGGAACCTGAGCAGGAGGCACCACCACTGCGCAAACACTCCTCAAAACGGCCTCCTCCTCTCCAGCAGACCACTCTTTTTATTTATTTATTTATCCATCCTTTATGAAGTCTCACGGATAAAAAAAACCTCTTTTTTTTGTGGGAGTCCTGGCCAAGAGGCAACTTCAAACGAGACGCATTACAGAAGTTCGCTTAATTTGTGGAGACCAACCCACTTTTGCCCTTTCATCTTTTTGAATCCACACTGAAAAATAGACCACACAGATAAATTGGAGGTGCACGTTTACTTTTTAAAAAAAAACGCGCAAATACCTTTAAGTGATGTGACAAAGGGTTAAGTTGCATGAATGTCTGATTTTGAGATGGACATGTAACTTCAGAGTGCAGCACAGAAATGCCTCAGACAGGAGGGAAAAAACGCCACCTCAAAGGACTCAAATTCGGAGAGCAGAACAGTCTGAAAGACTGAATCCCCACTCTCAGCTGATTGCAGGTGTGAGAATTTAATCTGTGAATCGGGTTATTCATCTGACAAAGTCAGCCAACCGAGCCAAATCAAGGGCATAGAGAGCTGGCATCTTAAAATATCCCAGACATTTGGCTATTGATGAAGCAGGCTAAAGATAGCGCGTAGCGTACAGTGGCCAAATCCCCTCAGTGTCCCGGTTCCATCAGAGGGGGGAGCACGGCGTTTACGTCCAGCCTCATGCTGAGATGCACCCGAGCATAAACGCGACTGTTAATGTGTGAGCGTAAAGCATGCGTCTGTGCACAGGTGTGTGTGTGTGTGTGTGTGTGTGTGTCTGCGTGAGAGCGGAGTTTTTTTTTGAGCAGCCGCCCCAGACGAACGCGGCTGCCAAAATGCGTCCGAGCTGGCGACGGGGGGCATCGTCAAGGTAACGGCAAGGCACAATGCGTGTGGGGGGGGGGGGTCACCTGAACCCAAATGAGGAAGGAACGCATTCGTTAAAACGTCCAGTACGGGACGGTGCCACCGAGGGATTATACCCGTACAGGCGCAGAGACCAGGGATGGCGTCCAACGTGGAATAAGCGGGAGGGGGGGGGGGGATGAAAGCCACATCACAACCTGCCCACCCCCCCCCCCCCCCCCCCATAACAGCGAAGCTCCTGCAGATGAACAGCCTGGTGCCCTTCCCGCAGCAGTAATGAGATCGTCTGAGCACGGCACACTCTGTGTAATCTACTGAAGGAAGTGATGAGTCAAGCCTATTAGATCATCTCCCGTCTGCTTACGATGCCGAACGCGGTGTTGAAGATGCAACATCAACAGTCTGAAATCAGACTCGCCAACATCTCTCTAAATGCTACGCTGCCTTGCCAACGTTCTGTCGGCTGAATCTGCCCCCCCCCCCCGCAACCCGTAATGACCATGACCACCCCCACCCCCACCCCCACCCCACATCTCAGCCGCTAATACAAGGCAATTCCATCCCGACTGAACGGTCTAGTAAAACGTGCCCGTAAACTTTATGGATCGATGGCTTGCTGGCAGCTCACGCTTGAGATGTTCTATAATAACCGTCTACAAAATATTAATACGTTCAAAAAATAAAAAATAAACAAAAGCAGGCCAGCTCGGTGAGCTCTCTCAGAGTATATTTGTGTGTGGTCTGTTCGGAGTGAAGTGAGACGAAGACCCTGGCTGGGCTTTTAAGAGACTCAGAGAGAGAGAGAGAGAAACTAGAGAGCTCGGTAATGAGACAAAGGAGATGAGCTCGGAAAGCAGACCTGCGCCTCTC
Organism: Anguilla anguilla; assembly: GCF_013347855.1. Classification (NCBI taxonomy): domain Eukaryota; kingdom Metazoa; phylum Chordata; class Actinopteri; order Anguilliformes; family Anguillidae; genus Anguilla; species Anguilla anguilla. The sequence continues at coordinate 23,872,856 of NC_049217.1, forward strand.
CGAAGGTCCGAAGGCTCACAGGAGTCACTGAGTGCAGACCGAAACTTACACAAGACTAAAATACCGCCTTTTTTATTTATTTCATTTTCCACAATGGACTATGCCATTTTGTCTTTCGCTTAATAATGACAGCTACTTTGGTAGTCAGAATAAAAAGGGTATTATTTATTATTAGTTTCCACAGTTGTACACCATGGAGACCAACAGCAGTTAACTGCACTGGTATCCACAGAAGATGCCACGGAAGATGTCTATCATCTCATTTATACTGAAGAGAGTGATTTTTCCCACAATAATCAAATGCATACTGTGACCAGTCAGTCACTTCAAGTGGGAGTTAAGATAAATAAAATAAAATAAAATAAAACAGCCTTTAATAAAACACCACAACCATTTTTTTTCTACGGAATTGTTTTCTTAAACAAAGAGATCCATGACAGTAGACAGTGCTACTGACAGTACACTGTCCTACCAGCTCATGGGAACACACACACACACACACACACAAATATGTGAAAAAAGCACCTACTCCACTCCTGTTGAGGAATACACAGGGATTACTAGCAACAAGCTGTTAACTGATTGGCTCAGATGTTTCACACGACAGGCCTGGATCAATCAACAATGTATTAATTGGGGGGGAGGGATACATTAACACAACAAAACAAAAATAACCTCTGTGGCGGACGTTCTTTTCTGGGCTTCACCTAAACTGCCCTGGGACTGTGAGGATATCACCCGTCACCATGACTCAGCAGATTCCTAATCACAGCTGCCAAGCACCAGAGAGCCAACCACACCCAGGGGCAGGCAACCTTCAATAAACCACTGCTCTGGTCTCTCTGCCTGCCTGTCTGACAAAAGCCAAACTGAGCAAAACGGAGCAAAGCTAAAATAAAACGCATTTAAGACGAAGGCCCAGTTCTAGAGCGCTTCACTGCAAACGCCGCACGCATGCAAATGTCACATTCGTGTTTTCTGTACAGACGTCATCTGCATGCGGTTGAGCAATACTCTTTCTTATCGCTGTTCCTTCTCACCGTCTTGTGCGCAATGACAGGAAATGATAGCGTGAACGGCATAAAAGTGTGAAAATAAGCAATGGTTCACCCCCCCCCCCCCCCCCACTTCTCCAGTGTGTGGAACTGGAAGAGAGCAGCTGTCATTCTTGTGTGGTGAGACCTCGAATCAGATGCCCCCGGGGCAGTACGGAGGGGTGGGGTTGGGGGGGGTTGGGGGGCATATACTGAAATGGATCATGCTATCACGTCAAGGCCCGTGTCACATGGGGAAATCTGAGCAATGGCACACCACTGCTGCACCGCACAGCTCCGCCCACCCCAGTCACTGAGCGTGCCCAGTGGCATGAATATGCAACACGATGGGGGGATGAAAGAGGAGTGCGCCGACTCTCCTCCTATGAATAGAGAACATGGCAAGCGACCTACAGTAGATCAAGTAAAGGTGGCGATGGCACGCGCACACACAAGCAAGGTCACGCACACGCAAGAACACACATACACATGAGCGTACACGCACACAAGCACGCGCACACACAAGCACGGTCACGCACATGCAAGAACACACACACACGAGCGTACACACACACAAGCACGGTCACGCACATGCAAGAACACACATAGATATGAGCGCAGACACACACAAGCACCCGCACACAAGCATGGTCACGCACATGCAAGAACACACACACACGAGCGTACACACACACAAGCACGGTCACGCACATGCAAGAACACACATAGATATGAGCGCACACACACACAAGCACCCGCACACAAGCACGGTCACGCACATGCAAGAACAGACATACACCTGAGTGGACACACACAAGCACGCGCGCATACACGCGCACAAGCGCATACACATAAACATACATATTGTTTTACTATTGTTGTGTATGAACATGAATATTCCACCTAGATTTAAAAAGAGACTCACGATCGCATTCTCCTGTCTGGCTATATCGGGAATTCAAAAAATTCAGCCAAAAAACGCACATTTCTGCACTCCAGCAGGAAGATTCCGCCAGACATCCCCGACCACCGACATGCAGGACCGTCCGGGGTCACGCAGCGCGGTGAATGTATTAGGCCCCGAATCGAAGGCAAACGAGGTGAAACCTAGTGTTGTTTTTTTATTACTTTTTTTCTGCTTCGTTTGCCATGACAACACTTTAGCACCGCTCTTAAATATCTCCCAAGGGGCACACCTCCCTCCCCAGCCCAACACGAGCTGCTCCTCCGAGAACAGCGCCTGGCGCAGAGCAGCGTGAAATCTGGCAGAGCGCGAGTGTGTGTGCGTGCGTGTGTGTGTGTGTGTGTGCGTGCGCGAGTGTGTGCGTGTGCGCGAGTGTGTGTGAGTGTGTGTGCGTGCGCGAGTGTGTGCGTGTGTGTGTGTGCGCAAGTGTGTGCGAGTGTGAGCGCGAGTGAGTGCGTGTGCACGAGTGTGTGCGCGAGTGTGTGCGTGTGCACGAGTGTGTGAGTGTGTGCATGTGCACGAGTGTGTGAGTGTGTGCAAGTGTGAGTGTGTGCACGAGTGTGTGCGTGGGCGCGAGTGTGTGCATGTGCACGAGTGTGTGAGTGTGTGCGCGAGCGCGAGTTTGTGCGTGGGTGCGAGTGTGTGCGTGTGCGCGAGTGTGTGCATGTGCGCGAGCGCGAGTGTGTGCGCGAGCGCGAGTGTGTGCGCGTGCACGAGTGTGTGCGCGTGCGCGAGTGTGTGTGTGTGCGCGAGTGTGTGTGTGTGCGCGAGTGTGTGCGCATGCACGAGTGTGTGCGTGTGCACGAGTGTGTGAGTGTGCGCGAGTGTGTGAGTGTGTGCGCGAGTGTGTGCGTGTGCACGAGTGTGTGAGCGAGTGTGTGTGCGCGCGAGTGTGAGTGTGTGCGCGTGCGCGAGTGTGTGAGCGCGGTACGAGCACGCAGGCAGGCTTTTGCAAATGCAGGCTGAATTTTTATGAATCGCCAACAAGAACGCTGACACCTCTGAGCCGATTAACTTCAGCAGAGATATCGCACCCACAACAGAGGAGAAAACGCTGAGCATGGCTAGAGAGGGAGAGAGAGACACCGCGCGTTGAAACTGCATCCTCAACACATTTGTAGAAGCTTAAGAACAGCTTGAGAACAGAATGGGGGGGGGGTAGTCAGGGGGGGTTGCAAGTGGGGGGAGGGAGAAAAAAAAAAGAAAGAAAAAAGAAATAGAAAAACCCTGATCTCAGCACAGACCCAGACCAAGCCTCCAATTAAATCGCTCCAAAGTTGAACGGAGGCAGTGAGACCGCCATCAGCCTGACCCCCCGTTGTGCGGGGGGAGGGTGGCTGGTTAATTGAATAAACGCACGATAAACGCTGATCCTACAGAATCGCTCCAGCCTTGAGCCCCTGTCGTCTGTCAGTGAGCGCTTCCTTCTGGGAACGGACTTAAGAGGTGTGCCACTGGCCCACCTCTACAAGCAGCTATTGGAACACAGGTCACGTGATATTCGGATAACAGCTAAAACTTCAGTTGAATAGCGCAGCCTCCTCATTGAAGTCCGCTGAGATGGCCACTTCAGCTGTCGTGTTTTCGCTATCGATCTCAGCCTTTTTTTGGGGGGGGGGGGGGGGGGGACAGAGGCAGGCTCGGAAGTGGCAAGAACCCGAGGAAACGCACGCACGGACACACGAGTAGACCAGGAGAACAAGCACGAAACCTAGCAGATCTATGAAGCTTGAACACCTTTCTTTCATTAGAGGTTGGGGCCGTTTTTGCTAGTAAGATACATCAAACTTTGCATACAAGCCCAGGCTGGTCCCAAATGATGTATACTCTTAATATGAAGATAACTGGCCAAATGGGGGCGCTACTGAACCGCTTTAAAGTTTTAAAAATTCTAACTAATAAAGTGATATAACTTCAAAATTTGAGATATTTCTTGTACTCTTGAATATCATGTATATAAACAAAGACGATTTAACGCTATACTTAAAAATGTGACTACAGTAATCCACAGTGAATTTAATCAAGAAGCTAATAAATCACAGGCAGTTGTACCCAACTGCAAGACAGAGGGCAGCTGTAAAGAATTTGCCCAATGAAACCACAAGGTGGCGCTATGAAGCTCAAGAAATTTTAAAAACTGAAAAATTCACAAAAAGAAAACATTTTCAGTAAGCATATAAACCTCACTAGGCTGACTAACCTCCTTTTTAAGAAAATGCATATGTATGTTTTTTGCATGTATTTGTGACTGAGTGCCTGGACCCCTTCATTTCTGCTTGCAGCTATATTTTCCGTTTATGTTCCTTTTGTTGGAGCAGTCTGGAAACCAGCTCGGAACTGAAGTGCTGGCCGTGCAACACAGAGGGAATAAATGGCAAAACAACGGAACTGTAATTACCGCACAAGCCCCCAGCATGCCCTCAGAAACCCCTCGGCACCACCACCCCCCCACCCCCCCCACCCCAACCCCCCCACACTAGGGATAATAAAATTGGGACAGGACGCTGGCGTCATCACTTTTCTCTTTGAAACCAGAGAGGAGCTCTCTCCGCCAATCACGGACCATGTGGGTAACAACAAATAGAATATAGCCAGAGATAATTGGTAGATACCTTCTGGCTACAGCCCCGTCATCAAAAAACGGCACCTGGACAAACAGCCAGAAAGTACCCACCAATCACAGTCAGTGTTGTTCAGTTTCTCTCTACTAATGTCCTCTTTGACTGGTGGAGCCTAAGTAATGAGAAAAAAAACTCATTTTAAGTTTTAAACAATTTGCTAAACAATTTCCCTTTATCTTCCCTGTGTCAACATTCAAGTTTGCCCCAAAGTCAACAGCTAGTGTCTCATATGTGACTTTTAATGTTCTTCAAAAGTGGGTCTTTTTCTTAGATGTAATCTCCCCTCCCTCAAGCTAAGCAGAGGCGACAATCAAACGAGGTGCGTCTGCCGCAAATTAAAAGCTCAACGCCTCTGAAGACCAAGGCCGACATCAATTTATTCATCCTGCCGAAGAACGGCAGGTGCCGAGCGGGAAAGCCATTAACTACAACAGAGGTATTCAGAGCACGGGAAAAGAGCGGCAAAAAGAGAAAAATAAAAAAGTTCAGCACTTTTCTGAAGGGGAAAAAAAATCATATTGTGGTATTAGATGTGAGGGGTAAAAAGAAAAAAATTCTGTCTACACATTTTCCCATTTAGGGGACCAGGACGGTGTGATTTCCTAACGTAAGCAAAAAATAAAACTGCAATGTAAGGAAGTTGTAGTGCTATGGGTTTTTTTTTTTTTTTTTTCCCTTTTTCTTTTTTGCAACGTTTGTCCAGAGGAAGACCTTGTAGGTTAATTTGGTCTCCTTTCCACAGAGGACAGGAGGTAAGGGATGTAATTTAGGGATTATTCTTTTCCTTACCCTTCCGAGGTCAGCAGAAAATGGGAAAAAAAAAGATACAAAAACACAGAGATTGCCAACACAAGCAGAATAATCACCTTCGTCCAGAGGGAAGACTAAGAACAAATAGACCAAAGCTCCCCGCAGTTTACTGCAAAGGTTTGGCTTCATTCTGCCTTACTACACCTATCCTGCATTTAAACCTTTTCAGTTGATTGATAACCCCACACCTCTAAATCACTCCCGTGGGGACAAAACAGGAAAGGTTAATGTTTGCGTAAAAGCGGCAGTTGGTCCAACAGAGATCAGGTCCCCTTTATTTGATCGCAATTGTGCTCCCATCAAACACAAAGAGGATCATTTCAAAGCTGCAGAGCACACGGTCATCGGGAGACAAGGATCTCAGGAGGCTTCCCCATTCCTCTCAGCTGTATAAGCATCCCTCTCCTCTATGAAACCTCTACACTCTATATGCACCCCCATCCCCTCTATATGTACCCCTCTCTGCTCAATAAAACCCTATCCTCTGTAAGTAGCCCTTTTACTCTACAAAACCCCTACACTCTATTTCCTCCACCTAATAAACAACTTAAGATAATCAATAATACGACTTGAGTGAGAACGCCCACGTCACACTGGCAGCCGCAAGCCGTCAGCGTCAGTGGGGACGCCAACAAACCCAGTTCGGAGAATTGGATGTTTACGTGAACTGCCAGCTTTGAAAAGACTACATTTTCCCGGTAGTGAAGCTGCCGGAATCTTTACGCGAGTCCGTGAGACGAACAGCAAGCAAGAGCAAGTGCGCATTCTTAGAAAAAAAAAATAGAGCAAAAAAAAAACTGCATTACTGCCAATTACAGTTCGCTCAGCTCGCTAGCAAAGCCTCCGGGAGCTTTCTAATAACATTCAGCTCTCACAACGGTTTTACAGAAAGGAAGTTAGCTGACAAGTTAAGATGCAAACTTCCAGAGTGATGATAACCTGTTTATCTGGGGCTTATGTTGGCAAAATATGACAAATGACCAGGTAGTTAATAGTACTCCTGCCAAACTAACAAACAAATTAGTACAAGGGTATTGTGTTGCACAGATCAGCTGCCCACCATACAGTTGAAGAAATCTGACACCTCTTAATTCAAGAAGGGCATTAAAAAAAAAAAACATTAAACCAATAAACCAAAGTAAATATTTCCACGACAATCTGGTGAGCATCACGACTGCAGCAGTCTCGACACCAGACGCACTCAAGAACATCTGGAAAGGCAGATGTGAGATTAGGCTTCCGCAACCTGATTGGCTCAGCCAGGTATTAACCGGAATTATGTCACAGGTCAGAATTTTGGTCAGCCTGAATCATCACCTCCAACCGGAGTGCCACCTATACAAGATCACGATTCCTCAGAAGTCAACAGCCATTCAAACGACTTTCATTTTCTGTTTACCCTGAGGAAGACGTCCCGGACATCAAAACATCAACGTTTCATTTACAGGTGTCGCGTTTCTGAGCTTTGAGTGCTCCAGCTCTCCTTATTAGCCTAGTTGTTAGTCCCTATGAAGTAATGCGGGGAAGGCTTTTTCTGAGTGTCCCTGACCGTTCGTTTGTTTGCGAAGCACATCTGTAGAATTGCTCTGGCAGTGGCACGCTTTTCTCTCTCATCAGTGTCAACCCGGCCAGGCTTGTACGGCCGATGGGGTCAGGGGCCTGCCAAGCGAAGCTGCACGAACGGGTTTTGCAGTTCCGTGCTACCCTACCCGTCGGCAACAATGCACAGTGACCGAGTTCAAAGGTCAGTGCAGTGCGACAGTGGAACCGCTATGAAAATGGGGAGTGGAAAAGTATACCTGGAATTTAAGAAACTAGCCAGCAGTCATGCTGCTGTAGCTACGCAAAGGAAACAGGCGGCTGTGATAACGTAGCTTGCAGATAGGCGTTTCAGTCCAACCTTGTTTACACCATTTGTGCAATTCCCAACGCACTGGATCTCTGCTGATGGATTCATTCCCAGGAAGGTTCTAGCATGAAAACAGTAGACTATAGCAGGTAAGAATGAGTTATCAGCAGTCCATGTTTGCCCATCAAAACAATAAAAATATACTTTATCAATATAACAAAAAAATTAAATAATAATAGGAGACGATTTAATTATATTACGCTGACAGACTACAAATGCAAGGCAAATTTCTGAAAGGGAAACACAGTTGTCTTCATTACAGCTTTTCTTCTTTTTCTCCTGTAGATTCTTTTTAAATGTTACATTTTTATGTGCCGAGCAGTTAGCCTCATCCAGGGTGACTAAAATAGCTTACTTTTTTCTTTTCTTTTTTTTTTTTTTTTTTTATTTTTTTTTTACATGCATTACCCATTTATACTGTTGGATTGGATATTTACTAAAGGAATTCAGGTCAAGTTCTTTGCTCAAGGGCCTTCAGACTGAATACCAGCCCACACATCACCAAGAGATGCCAATACTGAACAGGAAACGTAAAAGCCGAATGTTGTACTGAGCGTTCAGTCCTCCCATTAGCCTAAATCTCGCTCAAAACAGCACTTACCCCCCGTTTTCCTCCTCAAAATGTATCCAGAACGTTTTAACTCATTAAGCGCTTTTCTTATCAAAGGGAACATTTAAGCGGTTGCCCATATACGCTGCGTGTCTCCGAACAATCTGAATTTGAAACGCCGCCCCACCCCCCCAACCTCCCCGCCAACACGCAGGCTCGAAATTGGCCCAGATGGAGCGTTGAACAACGACGCACCGCGATGCGCGAATGTAACGCCACCCATGCCTTCTGTGGGCACCTTCACCAAACCTTCACCAAACGCATGACGTGCCGATGAAGAACAGAGGTCTAGACACTCGGAGCGCAGCCTTTGTGTCTACCAAGTGATGCTGGAGCTAAAGCAGCCCTGACTGAAACGCAGTGAGGCTACACACACACACACGCATGTTTGTGTGTGTGTGTGTGTGTGCTTCTGCAGGGACTTCCACGCATTCACTCAGGCCCCTGGACGGGTTCTGTTCCACAACCCTTCCGGTGATAAACGGGTGGGCGGGCACGCTACGGCCGTGGCGCTCTGGAGTTGAGGTTAAGGCGCTGGAACCCAGCGCCCCGGCCTGCCCGCTGCCTGTGCCCCGGCCTGCCCGCTGCCTGTGGCACTGTGGTACCGTGCGATGTCTCTTAAACGGCAGAGTAACAGCAGGTCGGCGAGGAGCGCTGGGATGCCTCGCTCTCCGCTCTCGTGGTTTGGCCTGTCCTGTGAGCGCGCTCAGAGGCCTTACCGCGGAAGAGTGGGCCGATCCAGCGGCAGCGTCTGCGCGCAGGGCTTCCGCTTGCAACGCGTTTCATCATCAACCTTCACACACGCGCACACACACACACAGGAAAAAGCCCACTGATCTTTCTACAGCCTCCCCCCCCCCCCCCCCCCCCCGCTGCCACCGCTTTCCTACTCCTCCTCTTCCTCTCACATCCACCCCCACCCCCACCCCCACCTCCACCCGCGGCTTTCCAGTCTCCCCCAGGAGCTTGAACAGCACTCTGCGCTCCTCAGAGGTGTTTTAAGACAATGCAGGCACCGGGGTAATAATTACCCCCGTGTTGCCGTTTAGTTCGCAGCTTGGCTAGCCATGCAGAGCAGGGGCCAAAGGGGCCGCTGTGTTCTCTGTTCACTGTCCTGGCGTTTTATCAAGAGCGCTGCAACCACCTAACCTCCTCGCCCCCGCCCCCGCCCCCCATCCCCTCCTACCGCCACCAACACCCACCCTTCCGACCACCACTAACACATACCCAGAAGAGGTCGGATTCTAAGGCAACCGGAACAGGTTCGCTTCAAAACCTCGACCATTTCAGGTCAGACAGGAAGGTCGGAGCAGAGCTCAGCATTGTCTCCCCATGTGGTGTGTAACACCACATGCTAGCCCTGTCCTCTTAACCTACTTTGCAGAGGACTGTCAGACACTCACCGCCAGTCTGGCTACCTGTCAACCTCTGCCACTGATTTTTCATCTCCCTCCAGTCTGACTTTACTTCAAGGCGTCACTGGACTTATCAGCTTAGTCTTTACACTTATTCACAGTTTGTTGTTTATGTTATTTCAAGTTGAGATATACCGTATGATTCTATTAGTGTTTTTTTTGTTTTTCAAAGTGCATAAATACCCAAATGGATATAACTGGTTAAAAGGTTAAAGCATAAAAGCTCTCCCTGTCTCCCTCTCTCCCCCTCTCCCTTTCCCTCTCTCCCTCTCTCTCTGTCTCTCTCTTTCCCTCTCTCCCACGTCTCACCCTCCTTCTGTCTCTCAGTCTCTCTATCTCTCTCACACACACACACACATTCCAACACCATAACTGAGCAACAGTGAGCCGCACATGCAGATGAGTGAAGCAGCATGAGTGAGTCAAACAGGTGAATCAACGCACTCCGTGATTGGTGGAGCTCCTCTCTGGTTTCTATGCGGAAAGTGACAGCATGTCGTCCCTTTCCCTATTTTACCGTCCCTGAAGTCCACTGTCAAAGCAATACCAATACACTGAACCCAGTGAACTCGGATAACATCACCATGTATTATTGATTAGGTCTACTCTTGCTTGCAGATGTCCTTTTCCAGGGCACCTGATGAGGGCAAACATTTTACATAACAGACGCTTTACTCTGAAATCAAGTGAGTCTTGCACTGAGGCACTGAGTTTTACTGGCACATGTTTTATAAATCAAAATAGGACTACAGCCACAACATCTCCTTTATTCAAATGTACATCTGCTAGATTCAGGGATCAAACCCCCAATCACCTAATGCCTGCATACTGTACTTAGTACAGTATACAACAACACCCCAAATCTTACCAAAAGAAATGCCTGTACACGCATGAAAGAGAGAGATAGAGAAAGAGAGAGAAGTCTCGTAAAGAAACAGCAACCATCTCAGAACATACATGTACAAATTACAGCTGATTGCAGAACCTACATTTCTATAATATTATATATCTATAAAAATGTATTTGGATAAGCACGTCCCTTAAATGTTCAACCCGAGGTCCGATCCTTCAACATTCTGGGTGCAAGCCAAGTTCCGATCACTGATCAATATTACTAGGCCAACTTAATCTCAAATGTACCCCGACTCAAATTTCAGCGACTATAACACACATTGACGCCACACAATAAACTTCTACCGTTAACTACATAGTAGAGCATACAGACAGTCCTTCACTCTGAAAATGAACGCTTGAACCACCGATAGCTGCATTCCTATCGTTATTTATGTGTGTATTTGTTCACCTTACCGCTACATATTAAATCATGGAGCAAGGAATTCTGCAAAGTGACTAATTGGGAAATTCAGTTTTCGTTTTCTCTTGACGTACTTTTAAGGTAACGTAATAGCAAGCCAGTTGTGTTTTTTTGTTTTGTTTGTTTTTTTAATACAGTGAGCGTCCGCAAAGAGGTAGAACATAAGTTCCTTCGCTGATGTATATTTAACTACGAGAATATCGTATTTGGATATCTTACACATGTGGTTCCGTCATTGTTAGCGATCTCAACTGAATGTTAGACTAGTCACTACCACTACTACCACTTCTCACACTAGTAGTAGTAACAACTAGGTAGCCAGGTGGATGGCGATCTCCTAATGTACCTCGCTGCCGTTAGCTACTGTAGCTGTTAACAAGCTAACGTTGGTTAACACTACAGCAGATTGCTTCACAGTATCGATCATTATCCAGCAACAAAGACCTTTGTCCATTGATGCATGTTACCCATGCCAAGGCTTCCTGGTACCGAGCTAGCAATCTAGCGGGTTAGCTACTAGAAGAAAGCGACAAAATGTAACGACGTTGTGATGAATCAGCACCTATATGACAGCTAACAAGACACTCGTTTCCCACCATCACAGTGTTTGTTTTGCTAGTTACCTAGATAGATTGGCTAATTAGATGAGCAAATGAAACAATACAACAATCATTTCGATTAAGTAAATTAAACACAATTATCTAGACATAAGCCTTACTGACTGTGACTCTGCTAGCCCAATTCGCCTGCTAGTGAGCTTGAGAACAGCAACGTTAGTCTAGCTAACGCTATTCTAAGCTTGCTTACAACCCAACGTTAACTTCTAACTTATACTAGCTAACTAGCTAACATTAGCGCTAGCCAAATCCCACTCAACTCATTTACAGGATCACAGCAAGCGTTCTACAGTTTAAGCATGCTGGCGACTCTACACGCATAAAAGATGATAACGTTCGCCACCTGACCTTACCTCTTCAGAAAATAACATAGCCACCCTGCAAAACAGCGACGTGTTCGCTCGCAGTTCAGCAACGACACGGTTCCCAATACAATCTAGCTCAGAAGACCGCTGGCAAATAACACTGGGTAGTTATATAGATTGCTGTCACCAATCCACATTCCTCGATGTGAGTATCACAGCTTTAAATCGTTGTACAGCTAGCCAGCTAGCTCTCTGCCCATGCACGGCGGCTCACGCCCGGTCTAAGAAGGGAATCCCCGATCCACGTAAACTCGCGTTCTATATTATTTAAAAATAATGAAATGAAGTCATTGTGCAGACCCTATCTTTTTCTAGCTTATGAGTTAATGACACCGTTCGTGTTTCGTGACGAAAAAGCACGTTAAGTTAGTTAGCGTTTTAACAACGTACGCTCACATCGACATTAGCCAGTAGCTAACTGCACACTAGCAACATACCACGGGCAGTAGCGGGAGAAGGCAAAGGCGTGCACACTCAGCAAAATAACACAGCACCCTTAAAATATCCCTTCACTTTTTGACGTCAACCCTCCGTTGTACTCACCAAACTCAAAGAAGACGCTCTTCCGCGCACGCGGAGGTCCAATATTTAATAATTATATGTATATGCAATGCGCATATATATATCTATATATATCTGACTTAATAGTAAAACATTAACTCCCTCCCTCGCTTTCTCCTTGTTGATCCCTTTCTCTTGTACTGGAGCCAGACGTCATATGATGTTTGGTCACGTGGTTTCATTCATGAAGGATCTACGCAACTGACAGAAAGATTTAAAGAGACAAGGCTAAAATATTTATAGTCGCACATTCTTGCACATAAAAAGGAAAATGAACAGGTCGTATGTCGTATTCTTTGCATTTTTAAAAACATTTTAATTTAATGCTTAAATGAGTGTAATTACACTTGGCAGTATATCACTCAAGCAAATTGGCCTGCCTTGCTACCGAGATTAGCCAGATCATTATAATACAGGGGTCCAATCTTATCGGAAAAGGGTCGGTGTGGGTGCAGACTTTTGTTTTAGCCCAGCACTGCGGCACCTTATTCAATTACTTAACTTAACATAGTATTCAATCAAGGCCTTGATAAGTGAAAACAGGTATCTTAGTGCTGGACACCCCTGAGGTAATGCAGATGTAATACATATTTTAAATGACTTAATACTATATTTTGCAGGTATGAATGCAGGCTTGCACCTGTAATTTGCTATTCTTAATGAGTATTAGCTAAAAAGTTATTTGTGACATACCACAAAATTCTGTGTGCAGAAATGTCATATGAAGACAGTATATTAATATTTTGAGGAAAGAGGGGAGTACCTACAAATGTGATAAACATTCTATTTTCTTTAAAATAGTTATTAACTCACACAGTATATTTCTGCTGAATGGCAGTTATAAAAGCCTGTAAAATGGTTAGTTGAAGCATCAGTTGTTGTGACCCATTGTTCGTACTTGAGTGTGCAGCCTTCAGATGAAGCGTTCCAGGGAAAGCATGTCACCCAGCAGTGGGTTGTGATAAAGCTGTCAGAACAACTGCATCCTAAGTCACAGACAAAAGGGAAGGAAAGTGGCCAGACATTTAAGGGACCGGAACTCTCAGGCCTTGACGTGTCTAATCCAAGGTGGGGAAAAGCTGCCGATTCTCATAGCATGTCAGGTCCCGTCAGAGGCAGCATAAATGGCATGTACAGACAGTATTAATAACAGCTATGACAGTCACCCCAGACACCGGTTTCTGCTGAGCAAGGTAAATTGATATAGCATGGCTCTATGGATGGTCCTTGCATTGCACTTGTTTTAGTGTGAAATGTCTGATGAATCTCTTATACCAGCATGGCCGGCCCGTGGCATAAACATTCTATGCGGTTGTGTAGGGATACACAACCACTAGGGGGGGCCACACGATCCAATGTTTATCTAAGATAAATAACGTTATTTTCGTAATTATGTTATTCATCCCCTATCACGGAATTAGCGGTATAAATTTAAAACGGAATAGCAACAGAACATTGCATAACAATGTAATGTAAGAATGATTTTACCTTTTACCAAGAGAGCCCCCCCCCCCCCCCCCCCCCGAACGCATCCCACAGAATTGTTTAGGGCCATCAAAATCCGAGGGCCGGCTCTGTATACCAGAGACAGGGGTCTTTTGACATGCCAGGCTGAAGGTCTTACGCCAGCCCTGTAGAAAGCATTCTACGCTGGGCCAAGTGTGCTGGTGGAAATATCTCAGTCAGTAACATTTAAATTCAAACAATCAGGATTTTCCTTTTTTTCCTTCTCAGTCGGTGGGAACAGAGTTTCTGATGAAATGTGGTTCACTGTGAAGCTGCCCTACTTAATCCTACAGAGAACCACAGCCTACATTCAGCCAGCTTGGCGGTAATGAGTGAGCACTGCTTTAAATTTAGACGTGTATCACTCTTTGTCCCTCATATCTTTCTGCTTTTCGTTGCGACCGAGCCAAACCTGTTGAATTAAAAAAAGAAGCTATTTATCAGAGAGTTCATCGGAGAGTAGTTTTACGTGTCACAGAGCCGTTATGGATGCACAGAGAGGGAAGCGGAAGTTTGGGGGGGGGGTGGTTTTTTTCACTAGTGGTTAGACTCAAGCTGATTCTTCCCCTACACACCCCAGCTGCAGGGCTGTGATAAACCATCCGTTTGGGGAGGGGTGTCCTCTTCTCCTTTGTCCTTTCTGTTCTGTTCTAGTCAGAATTTTAAACCGCCAATGGGACGTGCCTCGCTATGAGAGATCGGACCACAGGTGCTGTTCTTCCAATTCAAGGAAATATTTGGGGGGGGGGGGGTGTGTTGTAAGGGTGAAGCCAAGTTTGTGACTCATGGAAAATTTAAGGGGTGTGAGCTCCACAGATCACAGCACAAAGAATTTAGTCATATTTTGTATATATTTTGGCCAAATGTCAAAGGCTATCTCATCTTAAATCTAAGAACACTATCTATACAAAGAGAAAAATGAAACTGATGTCTCATCTTACTCCTAAGTATAACACTCTTACAACCCACAAGGTACTAAATGTCTGCATCACAATTTGCCAGAACTGTATATGTATATGCAAAGCCATACAGTTTTGGCAAATATATATATGATTTGCAGGAACATGTATTTTGGGATCAATGAAGCCTAGCTTAGCCATCACAGTTGGGTGCACAGAGGCCCTCAGCTGTGACTTCAGCGGAAACCTGCGTGGGCTTTTTAACTTCTCTTATGCGAACACGGAGAAGCTCACCATCGGTGTCGTAACCTTGCAAAATCCCTTTTGCAATTCTGCTTATTCATATTTTATTTTACTCATTCATTTTTTACCCTACTTTTTTGTCTCATCCAGCTCCATGTACAGTATGCACACCATAACTCAGCAAACGACCAACCCGTTTCAAACCTCCCGTGTGAGAAAAACCATTTGACCAATACATTTTTTTTTCCTGTTCCTGAGAATGAGCTTTTTTTGGACATACAAAGGCTTTGCACAACACAGAGAATATGTAAAAAAAAAAAAAATGAGGAAGCCAAGAAAATGTACTTGAGCCTGATGTGCCGAAGAAGTAGTGTTTGACATTTAAGCATTTAAGAACAACTGAATAATATGAGAGCAATAAGCAACATTTTTCCTTGACCAGTTGCCAAGAAATAAAGTGATACCCCCTGTTCTTATGCCCCAAATTCCAGCAACATCTTACAGTACACAGCTTATTGAAGTAAGTCACCACCTTTTCTGCAAAGATATCTAGAACAGAAGTTTACTGGCTCGGTCCA
Source organism: Anguilla anguilla (assembly GCF_013347855.1). Lineage (NCBI taxonomy): Eukaryota > Metazoa > Chordata > Actinopteri > Anguilliformes > Anguillidae > Anguilla > Anguilla anguilla. The sequence continues at coordinate 23,888,303 of NC_049217.1, forward strand.
GCTCTTGACCACTAAGTCAAATACACTTCACATTGAAAGGTTATGGTATAACTTACGAACGGTCTATTAATGCAAAACAAAGAGTGACTCCCCTCTGGTTTTCCAAAGCCCTGGTGCAAAATATTTAGTGTGCCTGGAATGAGCACACTAAAGCCATAAATCCTGCACTATAAATACCCTTTAACCAACATACATGAACCACAGCACTTCAGTCTGCATTAGGTTGTCAAGGAGACGTGCTCCACTCTGACCTCACTAGAACTGTAACAGTAAAGTGTTCACAACGCAGGCTAGCATGCTGCCCAATATGTAAAACTCGCATATCGCTTAAGATTGGAATAAATGTGTTGGGGGGAGGAAAAACAAAACATACAGCCAAGATTGCAAAAAATATTATTTTATGCGGAAATAGTCTAAAAAAGAAACCATAACCATGAAGCATAAATAGAAATTTTGGGTTTGTGTAAAAGTATACATTACGAAGAACAAAAAAAAAACAATGAAATCATACAATTTCATGGTTTAATGCACCAACTTAACCAATAGAGACAGGAGGCTGAGAAAAATAACACTCTTAGATATCCTCTTTAAATATATATTTCAAAATAATACTCATATAGATCTGTCACCTATCAATATTTCTGTTCCAGTTGCATATCCTCTCATCTGAGCACACTAGTTATCCCTTAACCATACAATGTCTAACCAGAAGAATAACAAAAAAAAATTAATGGTAAACCCGTATTAAAACCATAATAGATAGTACTTTACCACACGCTGCCAATCATGGACTTTTATGAGCCAATCAAAATTGTTTGGATCAAATCAGTCAGTCGTTGATATTGTTTGATGGGGTCTTTAGGGGTTACAAAGCTTTACTCTAAAATCTGGATGATCCAATCAGAGGATATGGCATTGACAGGCGAGGTTTTACAACCCAAGTAATGGGTGGGGCTAAAATGAGCCATCAATCCCAGACTTATTAAAACCAATAAAAATACGAAAATACAAGTCATTGGTCCAAATAGGTTTGTTCCTGATGAGAGGCTCCACCCACTTAGTGAAGTGAACTGCTCCGCCGCTGGGGCTCAGTTCTTGTGTCGGGGGTTGTTGTTGAGGAGGTTGAGCCCGGACCGGGGCGCCACGCTCGTCCCGCTGACGCCCGGCTGCTGCAGGACCTTGTCCAGCGTCGTCTTCTTGATGGCGGTCGGCGAGATCTTCTCCTGGTCAGCCAGGAACTGCAGCTCCCTTTAGAGACACGGGAGAACGAGGGTGAGAGAGACTCCTCCGAACACACCTGCTGAAGAAATCCCTTATAGCATTCTCCATACATCCTGGCTAGCCCTATTTATCTAAACACACAGGTTAAAAAAAACACGCATTATGTAACAAGCTTTGGTAGCAGAAGCCCTTATCTAGGGCAGGGTAGCCAGATTTTGTTATGACCCATTTATACAGCTGTGTATTTACTAAGGTCATTCCTGGCTAAAAGACAGGCACTGGAGTTTCAAACAGGCAGCCATGTGGTTTTAAGAACATGCTGCACCTCTTAGCACCAGGATGCACAACCCTGTTCCAGGAGATCTCCCGTCCTGTAGGTTTTGACTCCAGCCCTAACAAAGCACACTTCATTCTACAGCTATGATCTTGTTGAGCTGCTAACTAGTAGTCTAATGCATTTTATTCTGGTGTTTTATTATTATCTGTAAAATTCCCTGTTTCTTCTCCTACAGCAAGAGTTTGCAAAACATGATTATTAATGTTAGTATTAATTATGTCCTGTACTGAATCTGCCTGGGTAAGGGAAACCTACTAAATGCTCAATTAGAACATAAAAAATCTTCAGCAGTCGACTTAATCTTGCCGATTTAAGAGAGTGAGAAAAGCCATAAACCTCATGCAATACGATATGTCACACTATAATGGGGACTGTGGTATAAATACTGACCAATAGCGCCCTCTGCTGTTCAACCAGTGATACCTAACAGAGCTAGTGCCTCGTTGCTTTTGAATGTCAATTTTCAGTGCACTGAGTGCCATAAAAACCCGCCCACATCAATCCCAGTCCGCAACCCTGAACTGGGTCCTGAAGCAGGGGGCCGAATGCCCCGCCCCGCTCTGGCCTTCGCCGCCCTGCCCCACCCTGCCCAGCTCTGCTCCACCCTGACCCTACCCCTGCCCCGCCCCGCCCTGTCCTCGCCCGGCCTGCTCTGCCCCACCCCGCCCCACCCTGACCCCGCCCTGCCCCACCCCACCCGGCTCCCTCCCTTCAGAGCACCCCTGTACCTGGTCCTGATGCAGGACGCCTCCACAGCGTTTATGAGCAGGCTGCGGAACCCCCCGCTCTCCAGGACGTGCAGGGCGTGGATGGTGGCGCCCCCTGGCGAGCACACGTTGTCCTTCAGCTGGCCCGGGTGCTGCTCTGACTCCAGCAGCATTTTAGCTGCACCCTGCGGGAGGGGGAGAGGAGCCAGTGTATGTATTGATTCCTGAACTATGACGTACACACTGTCCAATTCTGATGCAAATGGACCCGAGAAGCCAGAGAAAGATTAGGTGGCTTTGATATTGATCTACAATTGATGACAGACTGCGTAGGTGAATATGGCGCCTGTGATGAGGATGATGAGGAGGAACCGGAAGGGGATGAACTCACTAGGAGGGCCTGAGCTCCCAGTCGGACGGCCAGTCTCCTCGGCAGACCCATCTTCACCCCACCGTCAGCCAGCGCATCGAGAGCCGTGAAAGCCTGCAAACACACAGGCAAAATAAAAGCCCTTCACCGCTCTGCAACCCGGCTATGCTAAAAGACTGGTCTGGACACTCTTAACGGCTGTGCTGCTGCTTGTTATGATCCTCATATTACGGTCAGTGTTACAGGTCTCGCAACAGAGCTTATTACAGGCCTTGTTACAGTTCCCACTACAGTTCTGCTAGGGGCTTGTTACAGGGTCATTACAGGTGTCGTCACAGGGCTCATTACGGGTTTGTTACAGGCCTCATTACGGGCCTCATTGCAGGGGTAGACCTACGTAGGCGGGGCCGCTGCCGCTGAGGCCCGTGACGGCGTCGATCAGGTCCTCCTCCACCTCCGTGCAGAAGCCCACGCTGCTCATGAGCTGCTCCAGCAGCCGGCCGTCCTCCACCTGCGCGTGCGTGCCGGTGGCGTACACCGTGGCCCCCTCCCGCACCACCACGGGGGTGTTGGTCATGCACCGCATCACTTTGGGGGCAAGCCGATGAGTGCCCAGCTTCTGCAAGGGGGGACAGCAACAGCCAATGACAAGGACAGATGGGATGTTTATTCACGCAAATACGGTGCTGTCCGTAAGTATTTGGACAGTGACACAATTTTTGTTGTTTTGGTTCTGTACTCCAGCGCACCGATTTGAAACGGAACGATGAATATGATGTTAAAGCGCAGACTGTCAGCTGTAATTTGTGGGTATTTACATCCATATGCCCCATTTTAGGGTACCAAATGTAATTGGACAAATTAGCAATCTTAAAGTTTTCATATTCAGCACTTGGTTGCACATCTTTGATTACTGCCTGAAATCTGCGACCCATTGCCATCATCAGACACTGGCAAACTATAGCTTGGGACATGTGTCTGGGGGTTATTGACAATAAAAAGTAATGAAAGGTTAGCAACAGAGGTATAATTCCCATACTATTGATTTGCATTGAAAAATTTGATAATGTAACATTTCTCATACAAAATAATAATGGAAAAAAACTCATATAAAGACCGTCATGTCAGAAATCAAAATAGGTTGTGGGGTGGGGGACATGCCCCTGACTGACCTTCTCGATGGAGCTGATGGTGACCCCAGCAGCACAGGACACAATGAGGTGCCGGTCCTCGATGCCAGGCCCAATGTCATCCAGTACGAAGGGGATAATTTGGGGCTTTACAGCCAGGAACAGTACATCACTCCTGCTCACCGTCTCCTTGTTGCTATTAGTCAGGTTCACCCCCATTTTCTGAGGGGGGGCAGAACAAATTGTCACTACCTTTTTTGGCATGACCCCCTCTCACCCAATAAACCTTATATTATACCATTCATTTGTTTAGCAAAAACTATTGTGCAGTTTGTGTAATTTCACATTCCATGCATTTTCATGTATGGATATTTCCATTCCTCCATCCATCCATTAACTATACCCGCTTATCCTGGACAGGGTCGTGGGGGTGCTGGAGCCTATCCCAACGTGCATTGGGCAGGAGGCAGGATTACACCTTGGACATGCTGCCAATCTATCACAGGGCACTCACACCTATGGGTAATTTAGAGTCTCCAATTAGTCAACCTGCATGTCTTTGGACTGTGGGAGGAAACCGGAGTATCCAGAGAAAACAGGGAGAACATGCAAACTCCACACAGAAAGGCCCAGGCCAGGATTCAAACCCAGGACCTTACTTTGAGTAAAAAGTGACCCTCCCCCAAGACCATCTAAAGCCGCGTTTCCACCAAAATTACCCGGAACTTTCAGTCCCAGGAACTACTTTACCAGGAACTAAAAGGTTCCTTCAGCCAATGGTTGTCTGCGTTTCCACCGGGGTCTAAAGTACCGCGAAGATTAGGCAAATTAGCCCACTGACGTATGAAAAAGCAACGTTGTCGTCGGTCCGTCTGTCATATGATTTCTTCCGTAACCCCATACTACCACCGAAGTAGCCTACATTATTTTCTAATAACCGGGACAGCCCGGAAGGGTTTATTCCACTTATACAACGGTTTACCAACAATGACTATATATGGTTACTTTTGTATTTATTGATTTTCATATATCCTCTCAAACACATTCATTATGTTTTTATGCGAACATTCGCTTTCATGTCTTGACATCCGAAGCGACAGAATGCATTCACATTTATATGTATAACTGGCAACAACAGCAGAAAACATGCACACGTTGTAAACAATTTGCTGTTTGATTACTTTCTCGTCGTCAATTCCATATAGGCTAATGGCAAAATGACAAGAATAGAACGAAAACTCGGACTTGCGTGAAAATGTAAATTAGTAGTGGTACAGCCACCGTTTGCTTTCCTTCGAAGTTACTGCTAGCCGAGCAGCGAAGTGTGCCCTCCAGATGCGAACCATGCACCATAAATTAGTCCATAGTCTTCCTGGTCTTTTCGTGGAATTGAAAAATGGCAGTACAATTGAGTAAAATTACGGCAGTCTGAAAAAGCTAAAGGGAAGATTACTAGAATTAACCTGTTATTTTACCCGGATAAAAAGTGCGGATGGTGATTTCCAGTTTGCTTGTACTGTATCACCAATGTTAATTATGCAGAACTACCGCATACCTCACATAAATGTATCAAACGTTTTGAGTCAATTACAACGGGCTAACAAAGAAAATCCGGAAGAAAATATTCAGCAACCGAATTAATCCGTTTGAATGTTTTGGTAGCCTACGTAATATGCTGTCCCAGCACGAATGCTTAGTATTTTATAAAACGAATACTAAAGCAAGAAAAGAACAGAAGAGCACACGTTATAATTCCAAGACGTCGGCAGGCTATAACGAAAACTAGGCTACTGCGCCGCATAACGTACAAGTTTGATTTGAAGTTATTATGAAAATAAATTGGTTTGCCGCTTCATATTTTCAAACATGGCGGGTAATGGCGGAAAATAAATACAACACAAATGCTGCGAGTACTCGACCAATCAGAAATGTTCAGCGCTGCAAGCTCCACCCAAAAGGTTCCTGTACTTTCGGAAAGTACTACCCCCTGAGCAGGAACGTTTTGGGGGGTAAAACAAAGCCCCCAGAACTAAATTTAGACCCTAGTTCCTGCGGTGGAAACGCTCTGAGTTCCTCAAAAGGTTCCTAGTTCCGGGGTATAGTTCCTGCGGTGGAAACGCGGCTTAATATAATACAGAAAACACAATTTACATTCACTCACCAGACACCCCTTAAACAGGGCAACTTCTGTGACATGTTTTCCACACCCCATTTATACACATAACTATACATGGCTGAATATTTACTCAACAAGCCCCCCACTCACCCTCAGCCCTGACACATTCAGGCGGTCTACATCTGGACAGCTGGCCGTGATCTTGTGGGCAGCTAGTACACCTGGGAACCGACAGGCATACAATCCAATAAGGGTACAATAATCAGCAACAGTAATTAACTACTGTCAATTTCTCTAGTAATCATTTACTAATATATATATATATATATATATATATATATATATATATATATATGTGCACACAATGAAGTACTTAATGGTTAATTGTGGTTAATAAATGCCTATTATAAGTGCATTTATCACACCAAACAAAGGCGTTTGTTTGTTCGGCATTCCAGTGTTTACCACTTATTTATGAAGCTGTGAATGATAATCCATATGTGAAAACAAGACGTCGCGGACACACGATACGACTTTTCAAGATAAGAATGCTTCAGAAGAAAATAAAAAATACTAAGACATAATTAGACAATGTTCATTTTGGAATAAACCTGCATATGGACGGACTGTCAAGGTTGTAAGTACTCTACCTGCACCATGCAAACAACCATGCAACAAGTGCAGCGCAAAGATGGACCATATGTAAAACTATAAACAGACTTAAACTCACAACAGTAGTAGGCTACTGTGGACAGTCATTTTAAATTACTGCCCACAGTAATGTAGCCATTTTGATTCGTGCCATACTGTAAAATTACGCAACTGACTTTTTACTTCACTGTAATGACTGTATTTTCAAACAAACTGCGTTAGCATACCGGCTGCCGTGAACCCTTTTGCCAGTGCGTGAGCCAGCTGGCCTGCTCCAATGAAACCGACGCTCATTTTCTGTCCTGCAACACAAATTCAATTACTTTTGTCAAGAAAAACTACTTACAGTTGAGCTATTTCTAATACGCACCATATAATATTAAGTTATTTAAATTCGTGCTGCGCGAGCCCTGCTCGGATACAAGGTTAGTTCTAATGTACATCGTTAAATAGATATTAATCGTTCTAGCTTGTTCAACGTTGCGTAGGCTACTTGGCACATTACATTGATTAAATCAATTCTACCCCGAAGAATGAACAGTTAAAACAGTATTGTGAAGACTAGACTTCACCGCCTTACCTGTTAAAATGTGTTTCCCTGTACAGTGCAATAGAAAGGTTGTGTCAACGTGACTTCCGCGTTCACCATACGCAAAACATTTCCTTACAAATGCCGTCGGAGGCAGGAAAGACAGGTATATGAGCCAATGATTTCTGACACTTGCCTGGATTTGACTATTTACAGCCCGTTGCGTCAGATCCAAGACAGGTAAGGGGCGCACGAGGAGGTAAAATGCAGGTAGGTTGAAAAACCACACATGCCATGGATCGCCTACATTAACTGCGTCTTTACGCCTTGGTGTGGTTGAATTGAAATCCACTAAATTGTTGATTAACTTTATGGTCTTGCTATGCGATAAAACTTGCGATAAAAAAGGCTAAATATAAATCATAGTCTTCTAAGTTATGAGCTAGTGTTTTACTCATTTTCGTTTTTTTAGCAAGCAAGAGCTGCGCCAAAATTCAAATTATATCGGAGAACAGGAGAAATTTGCGGGTTAACACCCATGACACGACATGAAGTCGACAGTAGTTTACAGTATCTTCAACGCCTCTCTTTTCCTACAATGCAAAAAAACTGACACTTCCACCTTGCTGAAATTTTAATGGGAATTATACACATAATTGTGACTGTGAGATTTCAGCCCAAATGCTGCCTTCCATTCCCTTTTCCCCCTCATTCCGCCACTCACTATATCTATCTCGGTGAGGAGCCCTAGGGTCCACTGCTAGGTCGCACAGAACGCATCTGCATGACTGAGGCTAGCTCAGCCATATTTCCACCAGTGTGCAGTAAAACGTTCTGTGTTAAATTAACTCTTACGGAGTACCGTTGGACTCATAAACTCTGTTGGAGTCGAATTAACTCTGCATATTTTACTGTATACAGTAGCATTACGAGTATATGTTTATGCATTTCACAGGTAATTCACTACGATTAACTTGTGTTCAGTTCCTGGCTCTTACTCTATTTGTATTAAGATTTAACCCACATGGTATGTGTTAAAATCTCAGGTAACCTATCTTTAAAGGTTTTGCAGTGAACATTTATAAAAAAAATAAAATAAGAATATTAAATATGCATTCAACAACAATGCGTAATGCAATTTAAATTTCATTGGAGCATGTGCTGTTAAGTAATTTGGGGCTTATACTGAGGAAGCTGTGTTTCTGAACCATGCCATTTCTCCATTTTTGAAAAAACATGGCATTCCTGGGACCATAGGAACTGCAACGGCAGTCCAAAAGCTATACGGAGAAAGTACAAGCCAAGGAAACTCTGGACCAGGGGTAGGCAAGTCCAGTCCTGGAGGGCTGGTGTGTATGTAGGTTTTTGTTTCCACCAATAACCCTGGCTAAATGAGCTAATTGGCTGTATTCACCAGCACTGGTTCACTCGTAGATTAGATCGCCGTAAAACGTTTCATGAAGGGACACAAGAACAGTCTTCGGCTGTTCACCGATAAAGAAATGAAGCTAAAATATCAGATACTGTAAATGTAAGTGTTAAGTAATTAAGGTTGGAAAACTAGAAACAGATATGGCTCTACTTGTGTACTTCTGGAGTAGATCCTGCCCAGTTAGAACTGGAATACAGATGGTTGATGTCATCTCCCTTGGCTAAGGTGGAGCTAGTAGCCTGTTTGCAATTTGTTTTTTTTTACTTTTCATAGGGTGGTTGGCAAAGCCACTGCTAACATCTTTGTTAGGTCTTTAAACTACTATTTACTTACTAAAATGGCAGCTTTGCTGTTCTGTTTTAAAAATATCAACAGCGTATATTAGTACGACCCTAAAAACTAGTTGCCTGCATCTTTGTGACTGGGAGACATGCAGGGAAAAAAGAACCAAATACACAATCCAATAAATCAAATGTTTAACCTTTAATAGAAACAGAAACAAGTCTCTCAAATGATCCAGCACTAATGTACATGTGCTTCTTTACTTAAATAAGATCAAGTTAACCCTTGCTGTTAAAAGACAATTGCAATCTTTTAATTGGAATCTTTGAATCTTTGCAGAGCCCACAGCATGGTTTCCAGATAATTCTCCCTCCAACAAATATTCGGCAAATAATAAGGTATCAACTAAGAAAACTATCGTAAGGCACATATCAGTGTAGAGGCTGCATTTTGTTTTGACTATTTAACCAATCCAGTTATTTTTATAAAAGAAAATGAGTAAATTATTTCAATAAATACAATAAATACATCAAAAATGGTTAATACTTTGTTACTGATACCACTAAACACTTATATTTTCATTGTGTTACTTCCTCTGTTGTGGTCAAGCATGCAGAATGATCTTCCTTCTTTTGAGGGGAGATAGGAGAGGCACATTTGGGACAGTCCCCCCAGGAGAGGTAGCATAGGGTCTGGGGAGGAGCACAGGGGGAGGGGGGAAGATGCGGATTGGACAGCGTAGGTACTGCCGGAGAGATTCTTCACTTCTTCCTCATGGATGAGCTGAGGGGGATGTGCTGGAGACAATATCCTGGTTCTGGACCCCACCTCTGCTAGGGAATGGAAGGCAGTGGTGGCCTGGGTGGGGGTGGAGGTGGGGGGGTAGGTAGATGCCAGTTCCAGAGAACAAGGGCCACACACACATCACTCCTGCCCCCCTGCTCCCTCCATCTAACTGAGAGGAAGACATCGCCCGGGTCCCTAGATGCCAGAATAAAGGAGCATAAACTAACCTTAAAAGACCCATGAGTAGGGTAGGAAGGGTGCTCCGAAAATAGGGAGGTCAAAGGCAAATTGCCTATAAGACACAATGTAAGGTTTTCCATCGCATCTTCCAAATCTAGCCCTACGGAAGGGTTTAGGAGGGGCCAGGGGTGTTCCAGTAACTCAGGAGAAGCATGGGGCTTCCGTGGAGGACGGGGGACGGTGCTGGGCCTCAGGGTTGCTGGGATACGAAGCGGATCCTCTGAGAGTAGACCAGGTCGGTGATGTACAGCGCCAGGTTGACGTGGGTGAAGACGGCCACCACCAGCTTGCTGTCCCAGGGACACTTCCCCCGCGGGCAGCCTTCGGGGCGGGCGGGCGTGCCGTACTTCCTGTCGAAGCTGAACACGGGCCAGACCACGGCGGTGCTCATGTAGAGCAGCACGGCCAGGAAGGTGTAGATGACCACGAAGCGGTCGAAGGGGAAGCGCAGGGCCGCCGTCCTGCCGGAGACGGTGAGCGCGATCACCACCACCGTCACGGCGAAGCACAGGCTGTACACCACCACGCAGTACTGGGTGGGGACGTGCCTGTTGTACTCGCTGTCGTTGGCCAGGGCGCCGAATATGATGCAGGCCACGAAGGCCTGGACCACCTTGAGCAGCCCGGACATGGTGGCCATGTAGCCCACCACGTGCCCCGGCTTGGCCCGGGTGAGGAAGACCTCGGCGCCGTAGGCGAAGCAGCAGACGGACGAGCAGACGGTGACGGCGATGCGGTAGTCGCGCACCTCGCAGCCGCCCGCCGGGCACTGCGGCTGCAGGAAGTAGACGGGGTAGACCACGGAGGCGGTGACGTACATCAGGGTGGCCAGCATGGCGTAGGCCACGGTGAAGTTGTCCCAGGATATGGGCATGCACCCGTGGAGGCGGGTGACGTCCAGGGTGAACACCACCAGGGTCACGGCGAAGCAGAAGCACCACACGAACATGCAGAACGTCCCGTAGGTGGCGCTGTACCCGGCCTGGTGGGCCACCAGGCTCATGGTGGTGCAGCCCAGCAGCAGCTGGCACATCCGCGCAGCTCCCAGAGGAGACAGCAGCGCGGCCTTGTTCAGGTAGTGTCCCCCCTGGGGATCCATGTCTCCGCTCTGCCTCTACCCCCACCCCCCCCCCTTCCTTCACCCCAAAACCCTAAGCACTGGCTCCTAAAATACCGTCGCCCTCACAATCAAGGGCGTTGCTGCACCTCTTCAAGGCTTTCCCAGGGCCTCTCCCTCAGTCTTCAGCCTCTCCCTCGTTTTATAGACCTGTTTAATTACGAATCACGGCCCCTGCTTCCCTCCAAGGCTTTGTAATTACCATGTAGCACTGGAGCTCAAATTACAGATGGCTGCAGAATATTTCTGTTCCTCTGACTCAGTGGCATACGGTAAATAGAACAATATGTCTGTGTTCCAGAGGGCTTGTGCCCTTTTAAATGCTCAAAAAGGAACCCTTTACAGATCTGTAGAGTCAGCGCTGCGTTTCTTCTTCTTGTCCCGAACGCTTCCAAGCAGACAAGCGGAGTTACTTTTTCCTCAGATGTTTTCGTTTGCATTCGTGTGAGCTGACTGCAGGAGTCGATCTACAGAAATCACATCTGCCGTCAATCCAGCAGAGCTTTCGGTGGCAGCCAGAACACAGTACTTGTGTGTTTCGTGAGGAGAAGTCCCGTTTTGTTTCACGTTACCTCCTGATGTGTCACCCCACGCTGCTTCGCTGCCTGCCCGCGGGTGGATCGCGGCTTCGCGCTGTGTCACCAGAAGGTATGGAGTCAGGTCCGTGCTGCAGCTTCAGGCTTTGCTCGGACACTGTCCCCAAAAAAAGAACTCTGCCACACGTCCAGCCCAGGCTCGCTCCTGTGACCTTCCTGAGGAGAAGCGGGGGAGACAACCCCTGGGCCCCCTTAATCTCGTCTCCCTCCCCCACGGGTCCTGCAGTCCATTTAGTCCTCCTCTCTCAGGCCGGTGTTTCAGCAAATGCTCTCCTCTTCTTTTCTCCTCTTCCTCTCCAACACCCCTTCTCTCTCTCTCTCTCTCCCTCTCTTGCTCTCTCTCTCTCCCGCTCTCTCTCCCACCCCCCCTTTCTCTCTCCCTCCCTCCCTCTCTCGGTGGAGCAGTGGAGCCTCTTTGGGGAGGTATTTTTTAAAGCAGCTATGCTCTTCCAAGCCTGGAGAGGCAGTGGCTAAGGACCACGCCAGCACTATAAATAGAGGGTCTATATTCCACAGTGGAATGGGGTGGGAAACCACATGCCAGCACCACGCTGTAGCCCAGGGAGTCACATTTCAGGGAGGACGGGGGGGGGGGGGGGGGGGGGGGGGGGGGGGGGGGGGGGGGGGGGGGGGGGGGGGGGCGGGCGGGCGGGGGGGGGGGTTGGATGGCTGGGACTCTGACTCAATGCAAGCATGTCTCACAGGGATGTATTTAGCCACAACGGTAATGACAGGGAAGGATGGGGGGGGGGGGGAAGGCGGGGAAAAAATTGTGCCAAATTTGGCCAAAAATGACATGCTGTTCTCGTGGGTAATTATACTGCAGTGATTGAAAGGGTGAAGTGAGGTAGGAGTGGGAAGTTCATACCTGTTTGGAACCTCAGGAAGCACTGTTTCACATCAGGATTTAGGTACTCTGTGTATCACATTTGTTCCATTCCCCCCCCCCCCCCCCCCCCCCCCCCCCAAATAAATAATAAATTACCAGTATTTTTTAAACAGGTAGATCAACTGAGAACTGACAAAACTGGGGAAATTGTCCAGCTACTCATATATATGGGGAATCATATGGTAGACAGGTATTTCTGAATTTGAGAGAACAGTTTTTACAACAATCTACTGGGCATTTGTAATTTGCAATTAGGACATGTTTAATAGCACTTAATGAAAATTTGGTTGGCATCCAACCACCATCTCTGCTCAAAATACCACAAGTACAATAGACCGTGACTCATTTATTCATAAAGAGACCAGCTTTGCTGATTGCATGTATTTGAAACACATGGGAGCATAAACTGTCACTGCTGCAGGTACTTTCACTTAGCCTGTCTGTCTGTGACAGACATCTAAAACTTCACCAGAGCATGTTTGGATTCTTTGATCCTGATTCTAGAAGTGCCGTGGAAAGACCAGATGGGCCAAATCAGTCTTTGATCAGATATGTCCATATCAGATTTCAAGAGTATGTTTAGACAAACTTACAGAACTTTCCAGAGAAATCCAAAGAAACTTACAGAACTTTTCACATTTCTACATAGTATCCATTTATACGGCTGGATATTTACTTCAGCAATCCAGGCTATGTATCTTTCTTGATGGTACAACGGCACTGTCCTACCTGGAACCTAAGCCTTTGGGTTACAAGCCCGGTTCCCTAAATATTATAGTTATATACTACATTGCTACATATCTGATTATTAAGTGTGCACATATATGCAGCTGGAGTTTCAACCCTCAGCTCCCACCCTGTCCTAGGGGCTGCTTTTACAATGCTGAAAGATTTACATGCTTACAGAATGTCGAATATTTTCACTGAGCACTCTGCCATAATTGAGGCTCGACATGTTATTATTTGCTGAATAGTTATGAACAGGGCTATATTGTTCTCCTGACTACTTTTTTTTAGCAAGACCTTCTGTCCTCCTGCAACAAGAGGGCAGCACAAGCCTTTCTGGAGCAAGTGTTGAGCAATCAACAAGTTGTAGCTTAATAAGAATTATTCTTATTTACTTACCAAAGGGGTGTCCAATCTCACACATGAAGGGCTGGTGTTGGGGGCAAGTTGTTGTTCCAGCCCAGCACTACGATCAAGTTCAACTCATGAACCAGTATTTGGTCATGACCTTGATTGATTCAGTCAAGTGTTTTAGTTCCTGGCTCAAACTGTTAACACAGGTTAACACAGGCTGCCTTTCCCCTTTGTAAATGTTGTGGGGGTGGGGCTTAGCATGACCTAGTTTTCATTGTATTTGTATCTCCTATATTTTCAGCTTTCACTCCCCATCACCAAAATGTTTGAACTGCTTTGAACCCTGACATTTGACAATGAAAACTGTGTTAAATGTGAGACAGCACATATCCTGCACGGTATATTAACATATTCCACTGTTTCAAACTCCCAGTCGCAGTCAGATAATGATGCGGCCCAGACTAACTGTCGATGTTTTGCCTGCAGCCCAACCTACATTTCACCCACATGAAAACCACATGAAAACACCCTGTATTTTAAGATTTCATGAATATTCTTTTTAGTAAAAGAGGCTTCTATTCTAACTAATCGAGCATTCTATTTTAATCGGGCACACAGCACAGATACACTACATGACCAAAAGTATCTGGACACCCCTTGATCTGGGGCTGTTTTTCATGGTTTGAGCTAGGCCCCTTAGTTCCCGTGAAGGCAAATCTTAATGCTACAGCATACAATGGCATTCCAGACGATTCTGTGCTTCCCCAAAAGTTTGGGGAAGGCCCCTTCCTGTTCCAGCATGACAAAGTCCCCGGGCACACAGTGAGGTCCATATAGAAATGTTTTTCTCAAGAACGGTTTGGAAGATCTTGACTGGCCTGCACAGAGCCCTGACCTCAACCCCATCCAAGACCTTTGGGATCAATTGGAACGCCAACTGCGAACCAGGCCTAATTTCCCTATCAGTGCCTGACCTCACTAATGCTCTTCTGGCTGAATGTAAGTAGATACATGCAGCAATGCTCCAACATCTAGTACAGAGTCTTCCCAGAAGAGTGGAGGCTGTTACAGCAGCAAAGGGTGGAACAACTCCATATTAATGCCCATAATTCTGGATGAGATATCGGATGTCAGGCATCCACATACTTTTGGACATATAGCTGTAAGGACCTGGGCTTTTAGACAGAGTTTATCCAGGATGTGGTCTTCAGTCAGAAATAAGACCTGACACATTGTTTTGGAATATATCACATGACAGATGTTTCAGAATGCATCTTAATTTGGGGAGGGGGGTTAATGCTTTATGTTTTTTCTGTTCTATTCTTTCTGAAAAAAATTTATGTTCTCCTCCTAACAAGAAATAAGTTCCAGTTCTCAAAATTGAAGCTGTCCTCTACAGTATGCTCAGTTAGCAAAGCATAGACACAGCACCAATCATTATTACTCAATTTATCAGTACATGTGCTATTAAAGCAACGTAGAACACTTTATTTTAACAATTATGTATAGCAGAATGTATTATACAATGTATCACTTTTATGCAGGCGGGCATGCTAGCCTATCAGAGGGAATCATTTAGGGGCCTTGCTCAAGGGCACTTTGACACACCCAGGGGTCAGGGATCAAACTGACAACTCTCCAGTTGCCAGACAACCACACTACCTCCTGAGCTAATGCCACCCCCCAGTGTAAATGTGTAACCATGATAAGATGATACCCTGTCTGTGTTAATTTCCCTTAGCCAAGAAAGGAACAGGTGTGTTATGAGGAATATAAAAAGGACAGCAGATTGTTTAATGGCATAACATGTTCTTTCTTCCGGTATGTTGAAATACATGCAATCAAAACAAAAGCCGAAGACATATTTACATTTTACAAAGAATCACTTCTCAGTCAAAATAACACTTATAAATATGATTTACATAATACAATAAATACATAAAATTACCAAAGTAGCTTGAGCTTTTGTTTGTTAAAAAATATGTTACAGAACAAAATACAATTAGTAATAAACATTTTTATCTGACTTGTTACATAGATGAAGTTAATTACCATTTATAAAACTTGATATTAACTGTCATTATATTAAAATAAGTGATATTCTATCCAACATACTTTAACTGTGCAGCATCTTCAGTTAATTTGTTGGCTTGCCAGGATTCAATTTTTATGTTTAAATGCCCATACACATTGACTTCACAAAAGACCAGCAAAAATGGTCCACCAATGACAGTTGACAGTTAGCTGACATCAGATTGGTTTTTGATATCACGTTCACTAAAATGGTCAGAAATTCCCTGCAGGAAAATTACCAAGCCAACCCACAGGGGTTGTTCTGTGGTATGATATTAGGAGGATATGGCCGTTAAATCACGGGAGCATATTTGACATTTTTACGTACCTCTGCTCACAAATCCAAAGCCCTTCAACATTTTTTTGTGGCTGCACAATGTAGGAAATGTGAGCAGATATATCCTTACATAAAATTCATAATGGACGGAGGTGCCTAAGAGACACTGATGTTGTAGAATTTGTAGCTACAAATTCATATGTGAATTTGGAGCAGGCAGGACAGACAAATGGACTCAGTAATAGCAATTCATAATGTTTTTCATCATTTCCGGCAGATCAAATCAAAGTGAACATACAAGTCATGCTTTTACTTTCTGCACACAGTCAGATATTATTCCTTGGAGCTCGACCATGTAACATTCAAATCTAGGAAAATGGAATTCTGACAAGCCTACGCTATCTTTATCTCACAAAAAAGAAAGAAAAATTGAAAACCGTGTAAAATAACATTTGACCATTCTGCTAACTGATGGCATGATTCTCCTCCCTGACTGTCACCACAATGGTGCAATCCGAGTTAATATTCAGAAAACGTACACATAAGCAGCGACTCTATAACTTATAACCTAAAAAAAAGACATAGCTTTGAAAATTCTACTGTGTTCTGTAAGCAAGAGAACCCTGTGATATTGGAAAGATTTGATCGCTGTCAAATGTGTGACATTCACCGTACCGAACCCTGATGCCACAGGCAGCTGCTGTTCCGTGAACAGGACTCACCGTCGTCAGCTTCCGCGCAACAGCAGGAGAACGAGCCGCGTCGTTTGAAACGCTTCCCGGCTGCGCGTGCTGATTTCGGTTTCCGGCTGTTTTTGTTCAGCTTCTGATTGGACGTTGGGCAGTGTTTAAATTCGTGACAGCTGATATACGTCCTGTGCAAAAGTGATGTGCTGATTTATATGTGTTAAGATTTACATCTCCCCAAAAACATTGGAACAGCTGTCTCTAAAGCTAAAGCTTCATAGGTTGCTCGCTTGCATAACTGCTTGCCAAATTGGTGTGATTCAATTAAGCATTATATCAGTTTGTGTTACTAATTTGCTTGTTTTTTGAGGGGGGACATCAAGCAGAGTGAAGCTGAATAAATCAATTTTTTTGTGTCTTCCTGTTTACAAAACACCTTGACCACAATTCCTTTTCTTTTACAAAGGAGAAACATATTTCAAGTGGTATCATAGGACACAGATCAGTGTCTGACAGCAACCAGACCCACGAGAACTTATTCGAAACTAAAGCCAGGGGACACAACGCGCTTCCCGAGGGCCAGGAGTCCGAAAGCCTGTTCTAGAGCGACCTTTGACCTTTGATGAGGAATCTGTGTTTTCGGGAGTCGTTATGGGAGGAAGGACAAAAGGGGAAAGACCAAATTTGGCACTAAGACCCCCAAGTATAATATAGCCACACACTGAGCTAAAGCCAGACACGAAAGGAGCAGCAAAGGAGACGCCTTCTTCTTCCACCCCTTACATGTGTAACTCTGCCAAGGTACACACGATACATCACCCGTGTAATGATCTACTATTTGGCTAAATGAGCAACCATTCTGCTAATTCAAACAGCCCCACCTCTTGACTGATACTGGCTTCCCATTCGCTGATGTTGTTCTCTTCATGGCCAGCAGAGGGTGCAAAATCACAGTTTTTAGAGGTAGACATTTCAAATGAAAAGACTAAGGGCTGGGGAATGAAGACTTCATTAGGCCATAAAAGTAAGGCATGTAGGACTCCTTACAGCTTTACCTAAATGTCTCTTATGTCTAGAGTAAGAAAGAGTTAGGCTAGCTCATGTAGAAAGTTGGTGAGATACTTAGAATAAACCAAGAGTATGGCCACTTTGCAGATTATTGCTAACTGACAAGAGGAGATGGTATGTAATTTTTATGAGTCCTTGTCATGTCAAAGATCACCAGAAACGTAAAGAGTTAGACTGTAAAACACATGCAGTCCAATGCTGAACTTCTCATTTTATGTGTCATAGTGAATTGCAATCATGAAGGTTGTCTAGAAAAATAGCAGTGCTGCAAGTTAATAGCTTCTGTAGTTTTCCTGTCTCCCAGAATCTACTGCTTTCCAGAAGATGCTGCATTTCCCAACTTTACCTGCCTTGGAAGGGGGGGGGGGGTTTCTCAGGGGTGAGAGGCTGGGGCAAGTCAGTGGCTCTAAGATCTCTCCATTCTTCCTCGTGCATCCTCTTCCTCCTCCTCCTCTTTCCTGGCTGCTGAAAGGCCATCCTCATGTCCTCTCTTCCCTTTAAGGAGGAGTGTCCAGTGTTCCGGGTTTCCAATTCAGAAAAAAAAGTAGGTCTCAGGCCAGCTTTTATATACATGGCCCATATGCCATATTCATACACATAAACATTATATGTTATATAGAGGTTTTTTTAGTTACCATAAACACTACACTCTACAGTCCCTGTTGTATTTTGTCTTGTATATGAAATATGACAAAAACAAAGCCTAAAAAACCCTACAGTCAAAAATAAAGGTAAAAAAAGTTGTATCCTTAAAACGGGATTATATTCTTCATTATTATTTTTTTTTCTTTTACAACCAAAAGATCAGTTAAAAGAAAATAGAGTAGCAATGGATGCATCTTGCGGTCTTGAGGTCTGTTATAAGGGAAGTAGAGGGAGAGAGGGCGGAGCTTGAGGAGGCAATGTGGGCGTGGCTGGAGTTTGGGGGTGGGGTTATGGTTGGAGTGAGGACAGGGAAATAGTAAGGTGAAGTGTGCGGTCAGGGCATATATAAGTAAGGACGGAGCTTGAATTTGAGGGCAAGGTTGAAGTGCCCGTGAAGAAAAAAAACATGAATACTTAAAGCATAATTTAAAAAACTTTAATTAATACTTCAAGTATTCTAAGGTATAAAATAGTATGCTTCAAGTATACTCCAGCATACTATTTTTTCACATGGGTGGGAGTTATGCTGAGAGTGAGGCTGGGGTTAGGGTATAGAGGGGAACTGGACCGGGACAAAACAAAGACACAAACTGGTGATGTGGTGACGGGAGCTGGGACATGGGATGGAGGGGAATGGACGGAGTGAGTGATGGGAATTCGACTGGGTGTGAGAATATGAGAGTGGGCGGGGCGAGGAGATGGTGCTCCCTCGTCCCTTTAGCTGCCGCTACTGAGCATGCCCAGGAGCTGGCTGGGGTCCATGCCCTGCTGCTGGGCCATCTTCTGCACGTCGAAGCCCATGTGCATGAGGAACTGGATCACGTTCATCTCCTGGCCGGTGTACTGGTCTCGGATGGTGGGGCAGGTGGGGTTGCAGTGCGGCCAGGGGCAGCTGTCAATCAGGTGCACGGGACATCCCCTGGGCGGGGCCTTGTTGTTCTTGCTGTTGTCGTGGAGACTGCGGTCCCAGCAGTGCAGAGCCCTGGGCAGGGAAGTGCCTTTCACCTGGATGTCAATCCAGTAACTGTGACACAACACAAGAGGGCGCTATGGGTGAGCAGACCAGACCTTTTCTCATCTGACAAGTGCAGAGAATTGAGACAGACAATACTGATAAGGTTTTCCCAAAAAGTTTTCTCAAGGTTCTCTCCAGTGAACACCATCAGGCTGGGTACACCCACTGTAATAAAGTATTTTTGGCAGCATTATCCAACACCCACTATAAACTGGCATACGTAACTTTTTTTGTACAAGGGACTTATATTTGTGATGGGTAATTCATGAAACATGGAAATGTGAGCAAAACATTCTTAAAGGGAAAGTTTTTTTCTGTCCGTTTTGTGAGGGATCTCCTGGTATGTTGTATAAATGAAAACTGCCATTTTCCACTCACTTTCTGGTGATCACCTCATGTGATAGGCACGCTGGAGCAAACATGGCCCTGTGGGTTAAAAACAGCATGAAAGGAAAATAGACATACACAAAAAAAAACAAAGAAATGCTTCTTTGATGCTCAGTTGCGAGAGCATGAACTCAGGCTTGGACATTAGGGTCATGCAGTACCGGCTCTGACTGAAAGGGGGAGCCAATGCTTACGGAACGTCTTTGAGTGTGTTCCTCAGCTCGTTGCCCAGGTTCTGGATGTATCGCCATTGGCCCTCCTGCACTGGCTGGCCTGTGAGGTGAATGTTATCCACTGTGAGCTGGGCCTCGTCAAACAGCCACTGGACTACAAATACAGGGCCTGGGGAGCAGACAAACACGCATATACACCGTGGTCGCTACGCATCATCATAGTCACATATTGCACAATACACACACACACACACACAGTCAAACTGTGCAGTCACCACACACATCACAGTCACTTACAGCACTGCTATACAAAAATACAAATACACACACACACAGTTACCTAATAGTAAACACACAGGAATTTTCGCTGATAAAAGACACATGCAAACAGACATACACATATCATCAGTCCTGACTATAATCAGTGTATAAACCATTACATCATATGCATAACTGGTCCTGCTTTACACTCGGTGCCCCTAGCACCTGTGTTCTTACTCAATATATATGACAAAACAGTCCAACTACTGCGTATGCACGTATTTTTACACAGTATTTATAACTGTACAAATTTAATTTACTTGATGAACTCAGTGTCACAACTGTGGTAAACAAGGAGAATGGATTAGCAGGCAAGCACTTAAAATTGGAACTCCTACAAGTGCTATGTTACAACAAGCACATACACAGTGGTAACACCACGCCAACTTCAGTAATAACTATGTAATTACACTGCTATTATAGGCCCCGAATATAAAGTGGAACTGGAGGCAGAGGTAACAGTGGCAGTCAGCGCCATGCAGACCCAGCTCTTACTCTTTAGAGTGGGGTAGACTCTGTACCCAAAGAAGCAGTTCCACTCCTCCCCTTCATGGGCCTGTCTGCAGCGCTCTGGGACCACTCCACCCCAGTACCTGAAACAGGAGGTCAGAGCTTAAGAGTTCTCTCTCTGGCCTCTGCACAACACATGCAAATACCACACACACATACACACACACACACCATACATATCATGCACACGTACACCATACATACCACACACGCACACACATATGCACACGCGCGCACCCACGCACACACACACACCATACATACCACATACACACACACATGCACACGCACGCACCCATGCACACACACACAAACCATACATACCACACACACACATGCACACGGACGCACCCACGCACACACATATCATATATACCAAAAACACACATGCACGCACGCACCCAAGCATGCACACATACCATACATACCACACACGCACACATACACACGCACACACACACACACACACACACACTCTCTCTCTTACTGGATGCCCCTCTTGATAGCCTCGGTTGGGGCGCAGCTGATGGTGTCCACGCAGTCGGTGCAGCGGTACTGTTTGTTGTCCAGGAACCAGCCCGAATCAGACAGGCCCCTCACCTGCACCCCTGTGTGGCCCAGCTCTGCAAGCTGCTCAGCCACCTGGTCTACATTCAGCAGCACCCCTGTCCCACCAGCGCTGTTCCAAAAACACACAAACACACAGGTCATAACTTTATTCCATTCCACGCACACACACACACACACACACACATATACACACACACAGTCACACTCACTCACACACACACATACACACAGTCACACTCACACACAGTCACACACACACACTCGCACTCGCACTCGCACTCGCACTCGCACTCGCACTCGCACTCGCACACGCACACGCACACGCACACGCACACGCACACGCACACGCACACACTCACACTCACACTCACACTCACACACACAGTGAACACTCACCTGCTCCCAGCCAGCAGTAGCACCTTGGCATTGTCCAGGCCCTTGACCAGCAGATCTTTGACCACCTCCTTAATGATCAGAGACCCCATAAAGGCATAATGACCTACAGGACACAACAAGAGTAAGTACACAAATAAACAACACAGCACGCACAACATACTCAACACACTATACAGGAAATATACAAAATACACACAGTATGCACAACATACTCACACACTATACATGAAATATATAAAATACACACAATATACACAACATACTCAACACACTATACATGAAATATACAAAAAACACACAACATACTCAACACACTATACATGAAATATATAAAATACACACACAATCACATGTAATATAAGTATGAAAAAAAAATACATAAATGTCACAAAATATACAGTACGCAATCCATGCAACAATAAGAAAGAAAACAGAGAAACATTTGCACTCACTTCGCTCTGTCCTGGCTGAGGCTCCACTCCACACATCACTAGAACAGTAGGGGACGAGCCTAGAATAACAGCATTCACACCGTCAGTCACTTTGTCAGTATTCACTCATACACCAACAGAGAGCATACACACATTCATCAGTATAGAGCATTCACTCATTCTCCAACAGAAAGCATTCACTTGTTTATCAGTATAGAACATTCACTCATTTATCAGTATAGAGCATCCACTCATACACCAACAGAGAGCATACACACATTTATCAGTATAGAGCATCCACTCTTTCACCAACAGAGAGCATTCACTCATTTATCAGTATAAAGCATTCACTCATCCACCAACAGAGATCATTCACTCATTTATCAGTACAGAACAATCGCTTATTCACCAACAGAGGAAATGACATTCACTCATTCACCTTACACAGGAAATGACACACATGCACACACTGACAAATACACAGAGGAGGTGGTACTCACACCATGTTGGCGTTCCACCAGTGAGGGTTCTCCTCAGGCTGGGGTGACAGTATACCTGTGCCTGAGGAGGATTCAGGATATAATTATTTATCACAATTATTCATTCCCCAGAACAACCACCACATGCTAAATAATAACAGTCCATTCAATAGATGGATAGGCAGACTTAAGATTTCTATTTTACATTTCATTTTTTGTGTGCATCACAGAGGATGAGATTGACATATTAGCTGGTCTACATTAATCAGTGGATATTTTTATTCTTATTCCTTTCCTTTATTTTTATACCCTTTTGGAATGCCCAGCCATATTTTCAGGTTCTTCCCAGCACCAAAATGCCCTCAGAAAATTCAGGAGAGTGAACGCAAGCCTGTACGACCTCTGTATGACCTCTGCGGCACACAGTGACCACAGCCCCTCTGTCCACTCTACTTTCATTGGCCTGGAGGACTGCACTTCAGAAAGGGGGGGTCGGGGGGGGTTCTGCAGGCAGACTGCATGCCCTTGGGTGAGCAGTCAATAATAAAATAAAACCTCTACGATTTCAAGTGAAGCAGCCCTGCAATTCTTTTAAACAGGCATCGATGCCATTTGCAGAATGCCTATTTCTCACATGCCTGTTCTTGATCTATAAGGGAAAAAGCTAAAATGGACACTAGCTGATATAAAAAGATGTGGTAAATAATTTTAATTAATTCAATATTTAATAGATTAATAAGCTGTAGGCAATGAAGTCAAGAGTGTGGACCTTTCTCCTTGAATGTGAGATCATATTTGCACACCCAAATGTGCTTTTGTGCTCATGCACACACACACACACACACACAAGCACACAAGCATGTTATTTCCCATTCCCTCTATGTTATAATCAGAGCACTAAAAACAGCCTTTATCCCAGTTTGAGAGACAGGCATTTCCACAATGTGTAACGATGTGTTCAGTACCCCTCTTCGACACGTTAGAGCAGAGGAGTATCACAGGTTCATCCCACAGCTTCAGCTGTCCGTCTCAAAAAATAATAACAACCTGTCAGTCTAACAAAGCTGTCAGCATTTCTCTCTCACACCATCCGTCCATTCAAAGGTTGCTCGGGGAATACGTTCAGGCGTCAGAGAGTGACTTTCCAGTAGAAAGAGGCCACCCTGGTACCGGTATGCCGATCAAGGGCACAGCCAAACGTGGCTTCAGCCGGCTTTCAAACACAGAGCGCCAGGAGGCCCGTGTTCTAGCGGCTGTACCTACTAATGCTGCGGGAGCTGAGGGCTTTCCGCTGGCTACAGTTCTGACGCACAGTGGGGAAGCACTCCGTCTGTTTGAGAGTGGACCGCGTCTCGTCTTACACACCACGTTCCTCTGAAGTGACATACAGCCAGGCCATGACTGAGGCAGCCCCGCGCTTTCATCGATGGTGCGGTGACGGCATTAACCCAACAGGGAATCGAACCCGCAACCTCCTGGTTAAGGACGCAGTCCATGAACTGCAGTGTAGGGCGGCAGTGTAGTATAACGGGCAAAGAACTGGTCTTGTAACCTAAAGGTCACAGGTTCGATTCCTGGGCAGGGCCCTGCCGTTGTACCCCTGAACAAGGTACTTAACCTGCATTTCTTCGGTATATACCCAGCTGCGTAAGTGAGCGTTATGTGAAAAGTTGCGTAAGTCGCTCTGGATAAGAGCGTCTGCTAAACGCCTGTAATGTAATGTAATGTAATGTAATGCAATGTAATGCAATGAACTGGATACCCATTTGCGTTTGCTCGGTGTCTGTGGACAGCAGGTGCGGCGCACGTGGACGGCGTCTCCCTCACCTGTCTTTGTGAGCGGCCATTGGGAGGAGCTCATGAGCCGCCTCATGGTCTCGTATCGGCTGTCGCAGTTCTCTTTGTTAAAGCAGTACCAGCCGCCTGCGTTTTTCAGACAGAAATGAAGGAAAAGGGCTATAAACGTGCCCCTTAAGCTTTAAACAGCCCACCTCAATTCACAGCGAAGCTTCTCAAAACGTTTCCCCAATAAGACAACAACAACAAAAAAAAAAAAAGAAAGAAATTTAGATGGAATTCTCTTCAATGAATATTTAGCAGGAGTTAAGCAGTGGAAAAAACAGCTATCCCCAAATTGCCCCCCCCACAACTCCCACCTAATACAGACACAATCCTGTTTGAGTCTTACTGTATCACGTCTATGCATAACGGGGTTTTTCCACAGTAGAAAGTGTTCACTGAAATCAGTATAGAACTTTGGACTCAACTTTAATATACCAAAATTAAGCAAACATCACATTTTTTTATTATTATGCAGTATTTTAAATTCAGTGCAGTTTGTCATACTCTTTGTATGGCTTGCAAGTATCTAAAAACTGCACTTTTGCTTATGAGTTCAAATTTAATGGCATGCTGTGGGACATGTCAGTGTGCTGCTGCTGCATTTATGTCGACTGGATGTAGAACGTAAAAAGCGCACATGCCACCATTTGATCTGGATGGTTCTGCAGGACCTGAAAAATGGCGGTAAGACCAGCAGAGGGCTCACCTTCCAGGAATATCAACCACCGTCTGCTTCCTTTAGACTCCTTCAGGTAATACCTACAGGACACAGAGCACACAGAAGAACTCAATACACAAAGCCCATCAACTGCAGGCTATAATTATAAAGGCACATTATCTTTCATAAGCTATATTACTACTGCTATGACTACTACGCCAACTACTACTACTACTAATAATAATCATATTCAGAATTAATAAACATCATGGTTGTTTTTGTCATTTCATGCATGACAGAACATTGCTTATGTTTACTTAAACTTAGATCCTCCAGAATTAAATAATTACTAATTACTCCCATCTGTGCAGCAACACTTCATGCCCTCTAGCAGTACAAAAGTTATTACAACTTACGAAAGCTATTAGGGGAGGGTGGGGGGGGGGGGGGGGGGGGGGGGGGGGGGGGGGGGACAGACTAAACTAAAGAGCGTAATAATGTAAGGCTCCTCGCTGTTTAACTGAATTATTGCGCAAGAACTGAAAACCTGAAAACAAACTACGTGTTTGTCTGCTTTGTTTTGTTTTTCATCCCATTCTGACAGACAGAACCCCCTTTGCGGGAACAAAAAACACGAGCGAGCCCCTATTGCAGAGAGTCTGGATGAGTTCATAACTGACGCGCAGCTGAGTGACATTTTTGGCGTGAGACACGCGAGGCACCCGGAGACACGCGATCGCGCGATCAGCGATAGTTACAGCGTGTAAGCGCATCAGGGCTCCACGTTGTGCAAGCGGGTGACACAGTCGCAGCGGGCAGCTACATTGAGATGCACTGCAGCGTTTTCAACGCGCAGGGGACCGATTCGGCCGGAACAGAATTATCCCATACCCCCTCCGACGCGATATTTCAGTCATCATTCTTTAACAGTTGCCTCATAGAAGTCTTTCATGTGCCGCAGGATAAAATCGGCGCGACCCCTTGTCCTCTGTGATGAGGGAATTAAAAACAGAGATCAAACGCGGAGAGTCGTCGCCATGACTACGTCCACACGCCTCTCTGTTGCTATGGCGCCCTTATTGTTCCGGCGGGGTACTCTCTCACGAGAGTCTTGGCATGCGCTCCACTGGCACGGTCAGGATTCCCCAGAGCTAGGGAACAAACCGCTGGCTTTCATCTCTGCCGACCTCTTTAAATCTCATCTGACTGCGTAAATCCGTGATCAAGGACAGGCAAGGGACAATGACAGCACAAACTTTAGACTTTCATCCGTCAGTTTCCATAGCGCAGCATTTACAATAGTGAGTCGCGCTTTCCCTGTAATTAACACATTATAAAGAGTTGCAATGTAATTTATGCAATGTAATTTAAACGTTAAAATAACGTTAAAATAATCTTTGAGAGCCAGACTTAATCACAATAAGGTGTATGCTGCACATTTAGCATCTTGAAGGGCTAAGTAGTCTACCACAGCAGGTAGTTCAAAAGCTCCCGTTCGACTTATCACACAACCAAGAGAAAGTGACTGTTTGGGGAGCACCCACTCTGGGGGTACTGCTGTTTGCAGACTTTGGGCAGGTGCATGGCAGCAACCCACCCCTGATTCGTCCTCATTTTGGACTGTGTCATTTGCCAAATCCCAATTCCAAATATGTGACATGAAATGCAGAAGACACTTAGGGATTTATATGGATGTATTTAAATCCTCTTTTGCAAGTGAGACCTAGAAACACTGGTCAATGCTGGCAATACCGGTTAATGTTTGCTTACGCTTAATTACCACAGATAGCTGTCTATTATTGCATGTTTCTCTCGTGTACTGCACATTTCTTTGTCCTTGAGTTTGTTGTAGTAACGTAGCGTTTTAGTATAGAGACACAAAGATGATCCAATGTCCACGCTCTGTCCGCACAGAATTTTACCCTGGTGTTCACCGCTGGGTAACTGCCCCGGACCGAACTGACTAGTGACCCTTCGGCACTTCGTCATTGCCTTCTGTACCCTCCCTGCAAACGCACTGCCTGTTCCCTTAACCCAAACTTCTCCATAATCTGCCACCACTTTAATAGTCTGCCCAGGGCCTGGCAGGATTGGATGCCCGCCACCCTCGGGATGTACCCAAGATTTCTTCCTGTTTCCTCCTGGGGGGGTGGTGGGGGGGGGGGGTGGGGGTTTCATGGAGCCTTGGCCAAAAATGTGTGCAAAAAAGTCCTTTGTTAAAAGTGCCCTACGAATAAAACTGAAGTGAACTGAATTGAAACTCAGCTACCCCAGAGAAAGTGGCCGTTCAGCCTGTGGACAGCTGAATGAGTTACATAAACCAGCGACCCCCAAACCATATGCCTGGGGATCGTATTCAACTCATTTATATTCTGACTGGTCTGCTGCTATTGCTGAAGACAATCTTCCAGATTATACTCCAGATCTATTTTCTAATGGCATATAGCTGTTGATCTTGTGGACCTCCAGGACCAGGGTTTGTCATCCCAGGCACCCAGAACATAAATTAATCTGCCTCTGACAGCACACTGATGTAAGTGGTGACAACAAAAATAGCTGAAGAGATGGTGCATAACATGGAAAGAGGAGCAGGATTTCATTCCAGTGACTTATTATTTTATCATCTGAAAAGCTAAACTACACTGATAGATCTAGTCTAGCAAACACTGGTGGGTGTTGGAACAATGAAGACCATAAATATTAATGCAAATATTATACAAATGTCACAAAAATTACCTATAGAGGAACCAATGTAAAGCATAAACCACCAGAGCTAATAGGCGTAGCTAATTCATGCAAATATATTTGTGATAAAGGTAAATTCATTCGCCATGTTGTAAGTCACTTTTGAAAAAAAGGTCTGAAAAATGGCATCATTGTAAATGGTAAAGTTTATCAAAGTTCAAGGAATTAAAGCAACAACTCCGTACACAAATGTAACACGTACACATTAATAGTCCATCAAAAGCACATATTTATATTTTGTGTGAAAGCTTTCTTATGTTCAGCTTGGGTACACCATCCCTATTGACAGTCGATATTGCAGCAATATGTCTCAAATGTGCCACTGGGCATTCAAATTGGGGAGAAACATAGCAAACAAAACAAAAAATACAGTTAAAGAGTTATTTCACATTGTTTGTTCCCCCCATTTAAATGTTGGGTCTTTCAGTCACCGTTTTATCTCTTGTAGTCCGTCACAGGAGCGGACAGCTGGCAGACTGGCAGAGTCATGGAGAGCAAAACCTCCCAGAGATATTAGGGGCATCACCCAAACCAGGACAGCATGCGGACATATTAATATGGAAATTGGCACATCCTGCACTCACCCTCTATCACAGGGAGGAGCTCATTCCTAAAACTAAACCACCAAAAATCAAACCCAACTCCCAGTGCTTCTGAACCACAAAGGAGATGTGGTAATTTAATAGTACCAGAACAGTAAAAAAAAAAAAAAAAAAAAAAAGCCATATAAATTACTCAGACTTAGTCATTCTTGCAGTGACTGCAATGCGAGTAAGGCTCTCTCTGGTCCCAGAGGCACTAAAGGGTGAAGTGAAAGTGCACCCGTTACCGCAGAGGCCCAGCCAGCTGTGGCCACAATGCCTGCCGAGGAGGCCAGTTCGGTGACCATTCCAAAAAGCATCCCACCTTGAAAGACGCAAATCTGGAGCTGGTCAAACAGATCGAGCAAATGAAAAAACCTGACTCGTTCACACACGGGGGTCGAGCTGTGTCAGGGCATCCTGTCAGATTCTGCGCAGAATCTCCCCGAAAAACGAATGCCCATAGCGATCCCCATAGCGACCGCTGGACAGAAGTGTCAACAGTTGTTTCTTGTAGGAGGGGCTGCTAAAGTGCTCGTCCTGTTGAGGTGCTGTTCCAGTGCATGGGCGAGCCTCAGGGTGTGGTCTCGAATTCGACCTACAGGTGGAAGTGCCTTCCTCTCAAATGAGTGAACCCCCCCACCTCGCTCACCGCATGTTTTTCGGGTGTAGGATATATGGTGAGTCGCAGGGGAAGCCACAAAAATAGGTAACCGCCCATTTTAAAAACGTATCTTAAATCAATGCTCTAATCGGTCGGTTCCTTTCCAACAGGAATTCCATTACATTACAGTCACATTACTTCACTTGGCAGGCTCATCCACGCAGAGTGACATACAGTAGTGGAGAGCATCAGAGAAATTAATTTTACCTGGCCAGGAACAATTCGTGGGACACACCAGCAGAATCTTTTTTGTGAGCCCTTTCATCACACAAACACACTGAGCTGATTCCCATTTAATAACACAGTTTACACCTCAGCTATTACCTTAATGGAACTGCAACCCCTTTTTGCACAGACACAGACGTGCTTTTCGTCTCATGCAGAGTTTATTTCCCTTGAACAAAATAGTTCACACCTCGGCTACAGTCTTCAAGGAACACCCTGCTCTCGCTCCAAAGAAAGTGGTAGCGAGACGGATTAGGAGTCTCCCTTCATATGACTCCTTTCTGCCTCCCTGTGATGCAGATCGCGATGCACACTGATCCACACAGCACGTTTCATATTAGACCTTGACGCAAAACATGTGCGCAGACCCAAGGGTTTGATCGCACGTCGAAACATTTGGCTTTCATTTTACAGCTAGAGTGCTCTTTTTAACAAACAAAGACAGGGATAAGGTAATGAAAACTGCAAGCAATTACTGCCACTTACTGTACCAAGTGTTGAGAACTGCAGTGAGGGATGACGTTCAGCCAACCGCCGTACTGCTTTAATGGAGTCACAGGTACGATTGTGCAAGACATTTTATCGCAAATACACTAGAGGCCACTGAACTCTTATTCATAACTGAATGAACACCACCACAGCTTGGTGATGTCAGACAGGCAGTGATGGGTTGTGACGGGGGGGGGGAAGGGGGGTTAAAATAGGCTCTGGCACTGTTCTCTGTGCTACCTGACCCGTTGCCTCGCTCATCAGAAGCAGGCAGTATTGCAGTTTTCAGGTACGGTCAAAACACTGCACCACCACCATGTGGAACATTAGCAGTGGGAGCCTCCAATCACTGGAATGTCTTCGCCTATCTCAGCTTCATCAGCTGACCAGGAAGGGTGTGTGGAGGCAATACTATCAGCATCCGTAACCCGTCCAACCACCTGTACCTGTTTCTGTTTGTGTCGTATGGTTATTTAATGCATGCGTTTGTCAGCGTGCCAGGAAATGCATTAATGTGGTTCATTGTGTGCAACAAATAAGCATTGTTTTCATTTTTTTGTTTATTCCTTACTATTTACACTTAATCTCAGCTTCCAATTCCTTCTGAATTTATTCATCAACAGTGTGCAACAGT
Organism: Anguilla anguilla; assembly: GCF_013347855.1. Taxonomy (NCBI): domain Eukaryota; kingdom Metazoa; phylum Chordata; class Actinopteri; order Anguilliformes; family Anguillidae; genus Anguilla; species Anguilla anguilla. The sequence goes on from NC_049217.1 coordinate 23,918,655, forward strand.
TCTGCAAATTTACAGAAACTTCTAGATATATAAAATATACGTTTTCACATGTCAAACTGTCTGGGCCAAAAACACACACTAAGCCTGAAATAATATTTAAAATCTCAGAGACTAAATCACCTCAATCTAATTGTGTCTTTAAGACAATCTAGCTGTCTCTTTAATTGCACAATCAAAGGTAATCAATAATCAATTTATCAATACATTATCCACATGGATGAAATGTAAATGCTATGTAAAATGTTGTGTAAGTCGCTCTGGGTAATAGCATCTGCTAAATGCCTGTAACGTAATTTAACGCAACGTAATGTATAGTCATTAAAAAACGGTGATTGCCTTATCCATGTGGAAACCAGGAAGGTGGGATCTCTCAGTGTGCGGTGGAGGAGATGCTGGGAACATGCACCCCAACTTGCTTCCCCTAGGTTATCTATTGAAACATCGATCTTAAACAGTCTCTAAAGTTCGCAGTAAAGGGCATTGTGCTCAACAGCATGAATCACAGCTCTATCTGAATCTACGGACAGGTTGTTGTTCAGGTAAATGGAATGCCGCCCGTAACGCGTGGACAACGAACACAGAATTGTGACATCAAGAATCATGGAGCCAAAGGGAGTTCAGTGATAGGCACAAAGATACCTGGACTGACCACCAGCCACCCACTGGCTAATCCAGGCTTTATCCTCAGATTGCTTTCCGACTGTACATCTTAAATGTGCTGCTAAGGAAGTGCTTTTTTCATTTAATGTTAAAATTTGCCAGGAGTTGCTTCACGAAATGAGACAGATGAGTGGTAAATCAAACTGGCAAATTATTTTTCAAACATACATACTTTCTTTTTCAGAAGACCAAACAGAAGTATGAGCATTTCAGTTCTCCTGGAGAGAAGTCACTAATTACGAAAATACAGACTTGATGTTCTTTGGCACTGTTTTTATTTTCTGCTACATTATGATAAAAATGTATTCAAGAAACAAACAAACTATAATATGAGTGTATTATTTACGTTTGTCTCCTGGATAACGGATTTCATTTGTGATAAAAAAATTATTAAGTAAATTCAGTTTATGCTCATTTTTATTAATCTATGACCATATTAATGCGACATTTAAGTGGAAAAGCAGTCCATAGAGAAATGTGCCACTGAAATTTAAGTTGGAACCGCAAGGCAAGACGGCTGGATTTCATTCATTAAGTGGAAACGGTGGAAACTGAAGCAGGCCGACTGGCACGAAGCTTTCTTGGCGCACGACAGTAATCGGTTAGCAAATCCTGGATCAATGCTAGAGACGCAATGCACCCGGAGTGTGTTGGGTTCCAGCGTATGACACCAAGGTCGTCAGATTTGAGTTTCCAATGTATGTAAAATGTCTGTCAATGGAGGAGAGTATTTTCACAGTAAAGGTCTGACATACACGGCAGGCATTAGTTTAAGGTAAGGGGGTAGTCGTGTATATAGGTCCTATAAGTCATATTTTATTAAATTATTTGGGAATGAAAACCCCTAGCACCTGGCTACACAGTAGTGCTCGCTTGATGCTGATGTGGGGAATCACAAGTCAAAGGAGAACGCGGCTGTCCGCAACTTGTAGGCTAGTCCGTCGGCAAATTTAACTGGACATACGTTGAGTCTGATCAACCGACATAAAAAAGTTTGTATCGCTGAGGGGATAAAAGAATTTTCAAATCACCAATCCTCAAACGTAAATGAAGCAAACAAAATGCATGATAATGTCCCTACGAGCTCGACGAGGTCCAAAGCAAAACGACTAAATCCAAAAAAATGTAGGTTAAGAAAAAGAGTTTTCTAGATTTTACAGCAACCCCACATAACCGTCCAAAATCTATTAGTTTCCAAAATAGGATAGGACATTACTGGATTGTAACGCGTCTGTCCGCAGTATGGAGAAGAAGGGGATGCTCCGGATGTTTGGTTTTTTCTTTTCTTTCTTTCTTGGACGGCAGCCAGGTGCACTGCACGAGTCATTTCGCCTCACATAAACCGTGGTCTCTCTCTGGAGAGGAATCCCTTTGATCTATCACAGCCTCGCGGAGTAATTCGCCAGGCAGTTCAAAGGCGCGCGCCTAATATATTTCCGCGAAAATAACTGGACGCTGTCAAGCGGTCCCTAATGCTGTGCGCTGCCAGCAAGTCGCCAGTGCCATGCAAAACACAACAGTGTTAATCGCATATGAGAGACCGAAATTGGCTGTTTGCAGTGGTCTCAAGGAAAACCGAGAACTATCGTGTCATGCGTGCATTTAGGCGCGTATTCTTGACGCTTGATGCAAATGACATCAGCTAGTTTTAGTTTGTTCTAAACGTCTGTACAACAATGCTGAATAAAATCTAAACTAATTAGTCGGTATATGTACTTGAAACAATTAAGTTTAAGAGACAAGCCTTATGGACAAGGGACAATCCTATAGGCTTCACCTACTGCATTACAGTCTAATGTAAAACCTAATGAAGGCTATAATGTGTGGCAAGTCCATGGAATAATGTCACGAGAGCACAGCCTTTCCAACAATTGACAGGTTGATTTAAAATAACTATATAACTATTGCGATTGAAATACACAAAAGAGCTAATCGCATGCCACCCTTCAATGCTGAACTGAAGTTTAAAATCGCAGTGAGACTGAACAATATCAAAATCAGAAAAGTATGCATACCGTCTCCTCGTCCAAATGAGTGCTTCCATTATTAGTAAGAGGGTCTATTTCACTGTCAGTCAGTTTGTAATTGAGCGCTTGCGTAATTGGTCCAGTATTTATCAAGATATGCTATTTATATCAAGAAATAGCCTATTGCTTATCTTAGCCTCTTGTCATATTTTGTTTGACATGTTTTCAAATAGCTTTAATAAACCGGAGAAATATTTTATGTCGTTAATAGGTACTTGGCTTAGCTTCAATACTTTTTATTGCATTTTCACGGGAATCATTTATGGAAACAATACGTAGGGGCTACGGAAACAAATAAATACAATTTAAAAAACACACATAAGCAAACAGTTCGGTTTCAATCAAAGTTAGACCTTACATCCTACAGAGCGTACATAATCGATAATAAGCTTCCTCTTTTAAACCCAAGCAATTTGTGAGTCGAACCAAATAAACACACCCTAAAATATCTAGGAATGGTCATTACCATGTAACTTGAACCTAATTGTGAAACGAAATTTCAATCACATTCTATAATTGCTATGATACGTACATTTGATATGAAGGCATAGTGGCATATTAATCACGATGATCAGATGTAGGACTTCCTCTTACTTAGTCTTGCGCGCTGTGCTGCGACCTTTAAGCGAAGTCACATGTTCAATTTGCATCAAAATAAATTTCTTATTCTAATGCGTAAATAGATCAAGACACTCAAATATTGTACTTAGTCGTGTGACTAATTGTGTCCAGTGTGGAACGGGTTGTTATGGATAAAATTGCGACATTTGGGTAGATGTACAGTCGTCACGGTTCAGGAAACACGTGCCATGTCCGCTGCTTTTTCTGTTTGAAATCTTATACATGGTATGGCAGCATCTTGCATGCGTATTAGTAGGCCTGCAACTTAATTTGGCTGTTTAAATGTACACTTACCCTGCAGGGGTTCCGTCGTTGCACGTGACGGATGTATTCTCCAGAAAATGCAATTTCATGTCATAGTCAAGTTTTTGGGCGGAGCACGGGTAAAGAGACTGCGCTAGGTTCTTGACTTGGGTCATAAAATTGTCCATGTTTTCTTCAACTGCGGTGAAATCCAAGGGAAAGCTTTCCGTGGCCTCGCCCCGGTCCCGGTACGTGGGAGAGGACTGTGTCCGTCGTGGTTGTGGGTTTCGCCCGCCTCGAGATTTTCTCCCACCAAGGGCACCGGTGTGCAGCAAGGTAAGCAAAAATACTGAATGGAACAGCCTCACGGTCCTCCTTCTCCCCGAAAAGCACTCGAACTTCATTTCCGCTTTTGGTCTTTATTTTCTGCCCTCTGTATAATTAGTTCCTCTCCCTTTGATTTTTGAGATTTAGGGCTGTAATGATTTAAACGAATAACAAGATAAGATACAAGTGAATTATTAAATTAATAAATAACAGTACAAAAAATGTAACACTACAGGTAAACGCCTGTGTCATATGCCTGTAATGCACAGAATTGGTATTTATTATTTATCTACAACAGTGTCATTCGCAATAGTTTTAAAAATAAATTTGCATGCACGTTTTAGTATTCTACTATAGTTGTAACGCTATTTTATGAAAATCTCTCTCTCGGTGTATTCCCGGTGTTTCCAAGAGCAAAGGATTTGGATTTTCTCAAGACTGCCACTGTTTTGGTTCCAGCCTGTCGGGTGAACTACTTCTGCCACGGGCTCTCGAACTTTATTCAAACTTCGTTCCCTTGTCTCTCAAGTGAGCCAATCGCAATAGAGGGCCGGACAAAGGGGCGTGATCTAGAGAGACAGGCTTCTCCCCGTTTCAGTGTTTTAAGAAAGATGCCCACGCGTCTGCTCTTTTGATCTACGATATATTATTTCATGTGGTGTTCTTTTTTCTTGCCTTGCATGGTTATTTCCCACTCCCCATGAATTTATGGAGTGCGAATTAGTCCCTTGTGTGCATATTTGCTAGAGGGACAGCGGAAGGAAAGCAACACAATCACAGAGTCAAGATCTAAATCGATTTACGAAATTAACAGTAGAACAATGTAATTACCATTAGAAAAAAACAGAAGCTATCCATTAGCTACCGTAACCCAAGTAGATTAATTAGAAAAAACTATTTTTAAGAAAAAGAATATAGGCCTATTAGATAAGCATATATCAGACACATTATTATTATCATTATTATTAGCAGTAGTAGTAATAGTACTATTATTATTATTGAGAATTAGAATACATACATGTTTACATATATTCTTCTTTCCATTATTATTATTTGTAGTGGTAGTAGTAGTAGTTATTTTCGCAATTATTAATGGTTTTACCATTAATATTTTGAAACTATTTAATATTTTTAAACAGAATACGTTCACATGTGTATATAGAATTTTAAAATAAATATTAGCGGTTGCGGCATTCCTGCCCGTAGGCTAATCTATTTATTTGGACACAGTTTAGTAATGAAATCTTGCCTCAAGCTTAAACAAGTGCTGCGACTATAAATCACTTGAGGTCACTCTTTGAAGATCAATTCCTCATTGACAGCCAAGGCGGGTGAGAAAGACACAGTTAGTTTAGTCGGACAATGGTAATTTTACTGAGGCTACATTATTTGCTTTCTTACAGAGAGCTCTCAAAAAACGGCGAACTAGTGCACATGAGTGTCTTTTTGTGCTTTTCACTGCAAATCGAAAGCCCAGCAGTTTAACAGATAAATTTAACAGACAGCGCTGAATGGCGCAAAAGGCATTCTGAGGGCATAGCTGTTTTCGTGCATTTTTGTTTTGTTTAACGTCAATAAATGGATTACACTCGATTACACTAACCTCACGATTCTGTTTAAAGGGGCAATTGATGATTAAACGGCAACGCTGTGATTGTTCTGCTCTTGACTTTGGAAGCAGCAAAAATAACTGTGATAATTGTGATGTCCGTGACCACAATCATTGCTGTTGTGAAAATTTAAATTATTGGACTATACGATATTTAAGGTGTTATTGTGCAACAAACATTTTATACTTGTTCATTAATCATATCAGCCGTTAATATTGATTCAATGAATACTAATTATATTAAAACAATACATTAATAATCCGTCTTAATTGAAAATTATATTATGATTTTAAAAGCATCACCTTCAGCTAAAGTAATTCAAATGTAATAAAAAAAATTCTACAAACCAAAAGTTATCACAACACACTGATTTTAAGAGTAGCCTATAATTTTTAAATGCATTTACAGTCTCATCACGATTACCTTGTGTTGTGCTGTGCGTCCTTGAATCAAGGCGAATGAAGACCGCGCTCTAGAACGTAAAGCAGGCAGTATTTCTGGACTGCAGGAGGGGACACTTTTTAATATAGTAACGATCAAAGCAACTGCCAGTCGTTTTGCACCCTCCCCAACCCCTCCTAACCCACCGGACCACCACCCTCCAAACTTGTTGGCTACACTGTATTTTTTCGCATCCTTAAGGGAAGCACACACCTTTGCTTAGGAACGTCATTCGTGGTTGAGGTTTCTTGGATCGTGATGTTGAGATTTCCCTGAACCAGAAGCGCGCGAGCCAGGCAATTCAATCTGAGGAACATGCCAGTGTATAGAATAACCGTTTGGAGTTGACAGGCAGGTTACACTAACATATATCTAATTTGTAGTTGTCTTTCTAGCCGCAGTCCTGTAATTTTGACCTCACAGGATGGCGGATAAACACACGGTCACTTTTAACAGTTTTAAGTAAGCACAGAAGTCCAAAAAGAATTACCATGATAAAGCAAATAAAGGTAGCCATGGGCAACGGAAATGGAACGGTCTGATTTTTTTTCAGTACAGTAGGTATTTATATACTGTATATCTGTTATATTTTCTGGAGGGGCACGTCAGTTCAGTTTATGACTATAAAATGATTACTTTCATTTTGAAAGCAATAGCAATTGTAACGCATGGCTGAAACATAATAACATGTATTAGGCCTATTTACGGGAATAAACACCCGGGTATTACTTATTTAACACCTAAGTAGGCTAAATCTTTCTGGCGATTTAGGTTTTTTGTTGATTTTATGTGCTAATTTTGGAAGAAGGAGTCCCGAAACAAATACACCTCTAGCTCATGTATGCCTCTGACGAATGAGGACTGAATTTTCAAGATGACACATTCAGAAAAACAACCGTTTCAAATATTCAACCTAAATATCTGTGAATATCTGTTCAAGGTCAAGTACTTTTTCTCATGTCATATATGCTTATTGCACCACTTTGAAAGAGGGGCCCGCTATTGCGTCAACGGTTGCACAAAAAAAACATTACATAAAAATGTATCACGAATTGGTGACGTATAAGGGCCCTCGAGCACGAGGTCATCATACCTGAGCGGTGAGATTAACGTTACGTGGTTGTAAAGGGGCGATGCAACTGGGACTTTTAATTTTACAGAAAGGGGTACTACATGCTCTCTCATTCAGGACACGGGGCTGGATTAGTTAAGGGGTAAAGGGGTAATTTGTGAAATCAACTCAAATTAGCCTATTGAACGATTTTTCAGTTCAGTTGCACTGTTAAAAAGAGAAAACAAAATACGGGAGCGTCCGTCATTTGGATCCTGAGAAAATATTATCTGGTGTTTAAAATTAAGCGAGCTTCTTTATTTAATACAATGAGAGTCACATATCCACCTCTACGACTATGACGACATGTGATGCTCTCCACCCGTTCTTTTTCTTTATCACGTGCGTCAAGTGTGATCAAATCTCTGGAGGGGGGATCAAATCATAAAGATTATCTTACAGGTAGGCTATGCCTTATTTTCTACGATCAACGCTTTATTTCTACAAATAAACTACAACTCTACCTCACATAATATCGAAATACAGCCGCCGTACAGTTAAGATAATAATTCAGAATAATCGCTTACTGAACGATTTACAAATTTGAAAAAAATATGGCATAGGTATCTATTGGCATTTCTGACATAGCTAATGCAATTGCGCGAGACAAGCGTTGTTGCACTAGGGAATAGTTTTTGTAAATATAACAAAATAATTGACGACATAATAAAAATATCGACTAGTTTATTAATATTTGAAAAATCCTTGTATTTCGACTCCGTACTCAAACACATTATCTGAGTAAAACCAATATTCGTATATCTCTTACATGGCTGAATAAACAGGCAAACTCTAAACAAAGATTACAGTTTGCCTTTTTATTGGTTACTCATGAGCTATGAAAACTTTACAATGCAAAAAGACTCAAGACTGTGGCGTCGGCCACTGGAGAACTATGGAACTTCGACGTAACGGTCTTGGAATTTTGTAAAGTGCATACAGGCAACACGGGCGCAGATTTATATATGGGTGAGCGACCGCCGGGACGCGATAATTTTTTTAAAGACAGTAGACGTGTACGAAAGAGGGAATTAAGGGCCCATATTGATGAGCTGAAGTGATTGAGTTTTCCAGGGCAGGCAGGTAAATGTGATATGAGGTCATCTCGGCGGGGGCTGATGGATTTCATCGGGAACTTCAAACAGATCTCTGTATAGATTTAGACGCGTGCAAGCCGCAGGGGAAAGGACTCGCTGATTGGGCCCGGTCTCTTAAACGTACACCTTACGTTTTTATCAGAATTCATCCCCCAAAAAAACTGACCATTAAATCACTCACAGATGGACACTGCTCTTAAAGCAAGGTTTGCCAAATATATTGTCAGTTTTTCTGTTGTGTCTTGCATTGGTGTTTGTCTAAGGTGTGCTGTTGCCTGTTGGGCAACCCTATATTCTATTGCGTTTTGTGTTGTTTTGGGACTGGGTTATTTCAAGGGCACTTTGATGTGTTCCACTGATGTGTGCTGTTATGTCACGCACGGTGTTCACTGTATTTGAGCTGTACTGTGCAGAGCAATGCTGCGGCCAGTGCCGTTCTAGCTTATGCTGTGCTTAGCTAGGCTGCGCCGCCCTGTTTAACTAGGCTGTGCTGTGCTATGCTGTGCTGTGCTACACAGGCCTTTTCTGTGCAGCATCAGGCTGTGTTGTGTTGTTCCGGTTGTCCTAAGCTGCTCAGAGTCTCTGTGCCACTTAGCCTACAGACATGCCCCCCACCACCCACTCACCCACTCACCCACTCACCCCCCCCCCCCCCGCAGCACATTCCATCCCCAGAACCTGCTCTGCCTCCTGGTGAAGTTCAGGTTTGCCTTCCATGTGTTACCAGCAGCATGCGCATGCACTCACAGGTCTCCTGCTTGTCTCGGGGCTGCAAGGTGAGGATGCGTAAAGCAACCCACCTGGCGTGCAAGAGTTTTGCCTGTCACTCAAAGGCTCTCTCTCTCTCTCTCTCCATCTCTCTTTCTTTTCCCATTTTTTCTTTGTGTTCTGCCTCTAAACGATCTACCCACCATGTTGTCACAGACAAAAATACACAGAAACGTGCATTTAAGAACACAGACTGACATACATGCCTAGACTAACACACACACACACACATGCACATACACACACAGAACCTCTACCATCCAGAGCCCCCCCCCCCCCCCCCCCCCCCCCCAATTGTACGTGCTTGTGTTAAGCCCATGCATGATCTTCAAATCCTGTTATCTTGGAACTGTTAGATCAGGTTACATCAAAGAGATCAGGAGGGATCGGTTTCATGAAAAGGACAGGCTCAGAATCACATCATCAGAAACAGGTGTAGGCCCTCGCTCTGAGAACAAAGGGAAAATCACCATCTATAAAACCTCTATATTTCACAGGATGGTTGCAAAAAGAAAAAAAAAAAACTTTTTTAAGTGGCATCTTTCTATTTTTATTCTCGTACACAGCAGACCACATGGTGCCAGCTGAACCTGCACTTTCAGATATCTGGTGCAAGAAACACAGGGAATTTCAGCTTTACTTTTTCCATGTGTGAACCAGGTAACCTATGCTACACTGGAAGTAATGTTGGGGTAATTAATGAATAAAATTAGATTAGCTGCCTTTCATGCTGCCTGTCAGTTTGTGCACTGAAAAAATGCTTTACTGGATAAACCTAAAGTGTAACTTCAATTTGTTACAACTACATAATATATTTTTTATTTTCTCAATTGAAAATGTTTAGGGTAATTCAAATGACAAATAAATATAGGTGTAAGAAATTGAAGAAAACCTTTTAGGTTTATCCAATGAAACACTTTTTTTCAGTGAAGGGAAGAGCTTCACTGTCAGTACATTTTTCACACATCTCTCAATTATTATTGTGTATTATTGTGGGATACATGAAATATATTGTGAAAAAAACCATACTCTCCAGAGATGCTCAGAAAACATTCTAATGCTTTATACTTAAAATGCTGAGAATGGTAAAAATGATTTAAATGGCAGAACTTGGGACTGCTGCATAAACAGTCACATTTTGTTTGACACAGTGCCTGATGGTTTAGCTGTCATGCTTCTTGCAATCAAGACCAGGCGGTTTTCCTCAAATGTTCTGGTTCAATGTCTTCCCGCTTTCAGTGGCATCAAAGAAACTTTTCTCTTTATTGTCGGAACCTTAATTCAAATGTTTGTAATCTGCTCGGGTTCATAAATAAGCATAGTTCAAACAAGTAGTGTGATGTCATTCTATAGCAGCAGCTGTTGGTTCATAAACATAATGGCATAATATAACTTAACTCTCTGAAACATTGAAAACTAAGTTATCGGTTAAATATTGGTAAAAAGAATTTTTACAAAAGAAAATCTGAACAAAAAAAATAAATTTTTAAAAATGCCCATAACTAAAGAAACATTCAGAGCCTTCAATATTGCAACTTCCAAAAAATACCTCAACATATTTAATATACACATTTTGCCTTCACGTTTATCTCAGTAGGAGAAATCAGGTAAATAATGGTAGTATGACAGTTCAAATATCGCCACTACAGATTTTTTGTTATCAATGATTTGAATGGGTGCCATTTTGACAATGCAATAAAATCGAACAGCGGGGCAAAGACAGTTTGTGCCGTTTTGGAGTAACTCACTAGCAGACATGCTAAGGTAGATAATGTTTCTGATTGCCATTGTGTTTGACAACTTAATTTGCTTAATGGAGTTAATGACTTGAAGTTGTTGAAGGGTTTAACTAGTTATGAGTAATAAATTATGAAACTGCTGAATGGCTGAAATACATAGCTATTTCGATTTGTTGAACATGTCTGGTATATTTAATGTTTTAACCATTTGAGTAATCAATCTCTGATTCTAAGAATGTTGTTATCTTTTTCTATAGTACTACTGGATAAGTTCACCGTCTGCTAAATGGAGTAACTTTTTTGGCATAAATCCATCAACGCTTACATAATCACATTTAATGACAGCTGTTTTATGGTAAGAATCTAACTGTCATAAGCTGAGTCTGCATGACAGAGGTAACAGTGCAACACTGACACCAGCATCCACAGATACAAAACAGAACATGCTGGTTAGTAGTACCTGCCTGAAAATGTAAAAATCTGTTTAAATCCAGGCTTTGCATCTTCATAAATCTGTTTTTTTTGTTGTTTCTCACTGAACTAAGTTTATCCATAACAGATTTTCTTCCCTCTCATCCACCATATTGAAAACCGAATGTAAACATGGGCTTAAATTCACCCGTAATTAGAAACAGTTTTATTTTTATTTTTTACAAATAAAAGACAAAAGTAAGATAAACATAAACGATCATAAACATGGATTTGCTTTAGTGCATTCGCGGCACCCTTGCAAGCACTTGCCACATGTTCCCTGTAGTACCCACAATGCACCAGGGAGGAACATGATGTCTGGGTTGTGTCAGGAATTACCACCTTGAATGTTAAATTCCAACTGGAGACCAGGAGGAGAGGTGGTAGACATCTGCTGAACAGGCTCTCGGCTCATGGGTCCAGACCTTTAGGGTAGCAGACCACATCCCATCTCATAGAAACAGTGCAGAGATGGGAGAGTGGTGGCCTTTTTCCACAGAAGGTGAAGTTAAGGAGGTGGGTAGGTTATGAGATGCTATAGGGTTTTAGTAAGTTTATTCCTTTCACAGATGCTTTTTCCCCAGAGCAACTTGGTTTCAAGTAATAACATGTTTCAATCGATAATAGGGCATCTCTCTGTCCCTATAACCTTGGAGACATCAGCTTCTGATTCTGACCCCCCCCCCCCCCCCCCTCAAACCTGTACACTCATAAAATTCTCTGTGTTGCACTGTCCACTCTGGGGGTGGGGACAGAAAAACAACAATAATCAGCCTGGACCACCTGTCATTATCTGAAAGGGATCCGCCCTCTTTCCCTCCCACCCCTTCCCCTCTCTCCACAGAGGGAGCTATGTAATCATGTCCTCTGCTGTGGAAAAGCTGTAGCTTGCAAAAAAAAAAAAAAAGGTTTCTACGTCTTGCTTAAGGAAACGGAAAGAGTTGCTTCCGTAAACACAAACATAGTTTATTTTGACATTTTTTTCTGAGTAGTATTAACCATAGTGGGTCTGCCTAAACGGAGAAATCAAGTGTCTCTTGTTTCACTGACTGCCTTGGGAGATTTAGAGTGGGTTTGCCCGTGTGTGGGATTTAACAGCTAGCTTGAGAAAGCAATGCTTTGGGATATGGCCAGGAAGCTTCCTTATTCACATGTTTTAAGGTTTTCCAATAACTCAGCTTTGGTCAACAGAAAGCAGTGCAGATCAAGGACTTTCAATGAAATTCCAATGCTAGCAGCAAAAAATAAATAAATAAATAAAAAAGTGAAAATAGCAGCAATCATCTGAAGACCACCTAGTCACATACAATCAGAGTAAAATTGGCGGTGGTTCACAGGAAATATGTGCATTGGGTTATAGAGGTGGTAACGAACCCTGTTCCTGGAGATCTACCATCCTGTAGGTTTTCATTCCAACCCTAAAAAAGCACTTCTCACTCAACAGCTAGAGAAGGATGGTAGATCTCCAGAAACAGGGCTGATTACCACTGGGTTAGAGACCTGCAGGCAGGGCCGGTTCTTGGTATAAGTGACAAGGGCAGTCGCCTGATGCGCCATCCATCTGTGGTAGCACCAAACAAAGGGAAAATTAAAGAATTTAAGAAATTAGAATTCATGTGTTGCATCCAGGATACTTGGGGTCCACCCCTCACCCTGTCTAAAATCCCTGTCTCCACCCCTCGAACCCTGATTGACAATCACAATCTCCCTGCTAGATTCCCTCTTAACACATCCACTGGAAGTAAGTTCCCTTCCTTCAGATAAAATATCCTGCCTATTTTCTATGTCTGCCCCTCTCCCTCCGCTCTCTTTTTGGCTTTTACTCTCCTCTCTCTTGTGACAGCACCGCTGTTTGGGGGGAGCCACCACTGAGCTTGCTTGCTGCTTCAGAAACCCCTTGGAAGCCCCTTCTGTGGGATTGCCCATGGGAGGAGGTCAAAGGACGGAGGGGTTTTTGATCTGAGCATCCAGAAGGTTCTAACGGTAGGAAAACTGGCTCAGCTCTTAATCCTAAATAGAAAGCCAGGTCTTGTTTTCACGAGGAGGGGAAAGGTACACACACGCATGCTTAAAACGTCACAAGCAACATAAAGTTTCCCAGCTCTGAAATACCTCTCACGAGGAAGACAGTGATGAATTATGAGGCACAATCTTAATGTTTGCCTATGGAGGAAATTGCTGCTTGAGGTGGAAATGTTTTAGGTCCCTCCCTTGCCCTCCCCTTGAACACTAACATACTGCTTTTCCTCTTGAGCATCAGGACAAACTCGGCATGGGGGGGGAGGGGGGGCGGTTTGGGGGTAGGCATCCTGTCCTTCATCACCGCTGACCCCATGTCTGGCACTCCCTCTCTTCTCATCACC